>NW_024512321.1:1951042-2075155 GCF_017590135.1 Pyrgilauda ruficollis
GGGGGGGGGGGGGGGGGGGGGGGGGGGGGGGGGGGGGGGGGGGTTTATTCACCACTCCATCTCCCATTCCCAAGTCTCTTCCCGCTTTTCAGTGCTGGGAAAATGCTGAGTCCAACAACACAGCTACAATTAAACGGGAAAGTGGAAGGGGAAAAACAGGGAAAAGCCAAAAGGAATAGGTTTGAAGCCAGAGAGTGGGAACAGATGGGAGTCAATGAGGCGCAGAAATACAAGGAAAAGGCTGCTCCTGCCTCAGGGAGCTGCCAAGGTGAAGGATCCATGCCGGGAAAGGGATGGAAAGGGAATATCCCGACACGGGATAGAGCTCAAGGAACATCCACAGAAAAGGAGAGGGATGTTTGCTCCTATTTAAATGTACTGTCTGGAAGGTGGAGGGACTGGGGGGGAGTGTTTTCCCGCAGGAATTTAAGGAGCCAAAAATCCCAGATTCTGCACAGTCAGCAGCCCTGGTTTATCCCAAATCCCAAACCGTGCTTTCCACGAGGCACAAGAATGTCCTGCTCTGCCATCAGCAACAACTCTGCTACTTCCCCAAGCTCTCAGGACACCTTTCCCAACTTGTTATTCCAAGAAAACCATGGAACTGGGAAGATGAGGACACAGCAATCCCAAAGGGCTGGGTAGCCTGGAGCTGACATTCCCACAGGGAATAAGCTGAGCCTTCCCTCCAGGCTTCCTTCAGCTGACTCCCTCAGGCTCGTTCCAAGATCCCTGGCTCTTAATTAAGCGTAGCTAATCAGACACCTGGAATTATCCAGCCCTGTGACATTCCCAGCGGGAAAAGGGGAGGGGAAATAAACCCCACCCCACTTGTTTCACCACCAGCCTGAGCTCAGGGACAGCTGCAGATTCTGACTGGGAGCTTCCCATTTGTTTGGGAGCTTTGGGAAAGGTCCAAGAAAAAAAAAAAAAAAAAAGGGGAAAGGGGATTTGCAGCTGTGGGTGTGTATTAGAACAACACCTTTGGGAAGTGGCACCTGGGAAGTTCTTGCCATTGCAGGGAGCAAGGTGGTACCAGAGCCTGACTGGAACATCCAGACTCCAAATTACAGGATTATGGAATGGTTTGGGCTTGAAAGGACCTTCAAGATCATGGAATTCCAACCCCTGCCATGGGCATCAACACCTTCCACTATCCCAGGTTGCTCCAAGCCAAATCTAACTTGGCCTTGGATACTTCCACGGATGGGGCAGCTTCTCTGGGAATTCCATTCCAGCCCCTCATCAGCCTCCAGGGAGGAATTCCTTCCCAATTTCCCATCTAACCCCTGCCTTCTGGCAGGGGGAAGCCATTTCCTGTGTCCTGGCACTGCATTCAAAGGGAAGAAAGGAAAAAGGAGCTCTGGAATTGGATGCAATGGTGACACAGCTTCCAGGGGTTTTCCCCAACACCAGCTGTGCTTTTTGAGGGAGCTGCACAGGAACCTGGAGAAGTTGTGAAGTCCTCATTCCTGGAGTTTTCCAGGCCAGGTTGGACGGGGCTTGGAGCACCTGGGATAGTGGAATGTGTCCCTGCCCATGGCACAGGGTGAAAGTGGATGAGCTTCAAGGAGCTTTCCAACCCAAACTATTCCAGGATTTTAGGAAGGTGAGGGTCACCGAGCTGACAGAGAGCAAGGATTTTATCCCGGGAAAAGGAGAAGGGAGCACAGCAACAACACCCATCTCCCATCACCTCCTCAACTCCTCCCCAACCCTCATGGAATGACAGATGATGAGGGAAGGGGGGTCACTCCACAAGGAATCAGATGAGCCAAGTGGCAAATCAACAACAAAACCAGGATGAGATCATCTGCAAAAATTACCCCGGGAGGTGTCGGGAATCGAATCCCACACTATTCCCTGTTGGCCTCAAGAGCCCCTGATCTGCCACCCTCTCCAGCTTGGGATGCTTTTTTAATTTACGGGAATCACATCTTGCCCGGAGCTTTCCATGACGAATCCCATCAATTCGACGCATCCGAACCGAATCTTAAAATTGGAAAGGCACCTGTGAAAGGAGCGAGGAGCTTCCCGAGGCCGCGGAGCGGAGGCCGAGCCAGGGCCGACGTTCCTGGCGTGAGTCGGATGCCAAGTGGGATGTTTCCGTAGGGACTCGACAAATCCAAGTGCTGTCCCGAGCCAAGGAGGGTAAAGATAGATCCAGCACACCAGGACAACCCATGGTTGGAACTCCTCTTGTTCCCAGTTTTCCCCTTTTTCCTCGTCTGCTGTCTCCCTGTTCTCCCTCACAAGTCATCCCCCGGCTTGGGAGTATTGGGAGGAAAGTTGGGAATGGGATAAGGTTACTCTGTCCCTAGGGAGGGAGAAGTGGCTTGCTCACAGCTGGCATTGCCTCGTTTTCTCACAGGCAGCTAATTGGGAATTTTCATCACTCCTGCTGTTATAAATGGACACAAGAGATGGAAAAGGGAAAAGATGATGACTGGGAACAGGTGTTTTCATTAAGGATTTCAGCGGGAATATTTCCGCAGCCTGCCGAAACCAACTTCCAGGAGTCAAACTCAAGGCACGGCCCTGGAAAGGAGCAGCTCAGGACATTCCTGGTTCCTTTTCCATGGGCTGATTCTGGAGCTGAGGGATCAGACAATCTCTGGAGATGTGAAAATGTCACTCAAAGGACTAAGAACCACAAGTGTCACCTCACAAATCTGTGGGATGCTCTTGGAATGTTCTTTTCTGTTCGTGGATACAGAAAAATTCCATTAGTTTCCCTCCATTGGAAAATAATAATATATGGAATAACACAGGGAGGAATTAAGTCTTAATTAGCAGGAATTCCAATTCCTCTAAGTAATCCTAGAGAAAAGAGAACGATCTTTCCTCTCCTACACTTTCCTGTACCTCCACTCTGGCACTTCACACCTGCAAATATTCCTGTTACATGCAAAAATTGCATAGAAGAATATCCTGGAGCATCACAGCCATGGAGGTGGATCATTCCAGCCTTTTCCAGACCCACGGAGCCCAAGGACATGCCAAGACCATGGGATGGGGGTCATAACCTTGGTTCTAATTCCAGCTCCATCCCAACCCGTGGGTATCCTGGAGCGAGTCCAGAGGAGGTCGTGGAGATGCTCCAAGCGATGGAACCAGGCTGGGAGAGCTGGGAATGTCCAGCCTGGAGAAGGGAAGGCTCCAGAGAGACCTTGGAACCCCTTCCAGTGCCTGAAGGGGCTCCAGGAGAGCTGCAAAGGGACTTTGGAAAAGGGATGGAGGGACAAGACACAGGGAATGGCTTCCCACTGCCAGAGGGCAGGGATAGATCAGATATTGGGAAGAAATTATTCCTTGTGAGAGTGTTGAGGAGTTGGAATGGAATTCCCAGAGAAGATGTGGCTGCCCCTGGATCCCTGGAAATGTCCAAAGCCAGACTGGGTGGGGCTTGGAGCAATCTGGGATAGTGGAAGGTGTCCCTGCCCATGGTAGGGTTTGGAACTGGATGACCTTCAAAATTCCCAAACCATCCTCTGCCCATCCCGTGGATGAGGAAGGGCTTTACTTTCCTGGATTGCCAAAATGACACTTGGAAATAAATCCTAAATTGTACTAAATCAGTTCAATTATTCACAGGAGGTTTGTTCACAGGACCAAATACAGACACACATATTCCCACAAATGCTGAATATTCCCAGTGTCAAAGCTTGACTGCAATGCAATCAGCAGCATTCCAAGGAATCACAGGAATCACTACTTCAACCTCTGCTCCTCCACTGCACAAAAATTCCCTGAAATCCCACAAAAGCCCAAGAAAGCAACACCTATTATTTTCCATTACAGGTATAAAATACTTGGAGCATTGCCAACAATTCCCAAGAGCTGATGAACAACATAAGGATTCATTTGTCCCTGGGAAGTATCAGGGAGGGAAGGGAGCAGTGACCCAGAATCTGAGAGCAAATAAAGATAATAAAGTGCATTTTAGAGGGGTGAATTTCCTGCTCCTGCACTGAAATCCAGCAGGGAATGCTGCAAGGAAGAGCAGAAGGAAAATCAGGTTTACAGGAGGGAAAATAAGGAAGAGTTATGGGATTAAAAGGAAATGCTCCATTAATATTTCTCCTTAAATAACAACAGCCATAACTCAGCCTATTCTAAGGGGTGACAACGTGACACTGGAACTGCAGATACTCTTGGGAGCAACAAAATGACTTCTCAGGATAGTCTTTGGAGCTGGAATTGAATCGGAGATGAGATCTCCGTATTTTAATGGGATCACTCCACTGGCAGCTGCTCAGCATCCTGCAGTCATTGTCCAGGATCCCATCCCAGGAGGTGCCAAACAAATCCAAAACAAAGAGCTTGAATGAGTTGATTTTTCCTAACAATGCCATTAATTGTTGGGATAACTAATTAATGCCGGCTGCAGCCTGGAGCAGAGCCCTGGCTGTGCTAATTATGGAATTTTTAATCCATTCCCTCTTGTTTCACCCGTGGAAGGAGCTCCTGGAGACAGCAAGAAGCGAGAATTGTGGAGATGCTGCTGCTTACCAACTCTTGTTTTCCAGCTCCAAGTGATGCTTCCATGATCAGGCTACCAGGAACATCCCATAGGTGGATATCTCATTTTTCTCTCTTCCTTGACTTTCACCTTAAGCTTTTTACTTCCCATATGCAATTCCCATTCTCTCAGGACTCAACATTCAAGAATTTTAGGGATAAACTTCCAAACCACCACCTCATCCTGTCCCTTTCTCTGGAGCTGTGGAAGAAGCAACCAAAAATCCCACAGGAATGGGATGATGAAGGACTGAGCACAGATTCTCATGGAATTCAAATGTGTATTTGCTTCCAGACATGGAAATTCAGAGAAAATCCCATGAAAGATACTGGTTGGCAGCAGGGACAGCTGGGAAAAGCAGCATTTTGGCCACATCAATCCAACAGTTCCCTAATTCCCAATTAGAAAGGGAAATGCCAGCTCCTTCCGGTCCTTTTTCCCCACTCCCACACCAGCAGCTCTTCCCGTGAAGTGCTCCAAGATCCCTCATTAACATCCCTAATTATTTAATTTTTACCCCAAATTTTCAAAGGGAAAGCTGGGCAGAGAGAGGAGATGCTGATCCATGGATTACATCCACATCCCAACAGGTTTGAGGGATTGTAGGACGTGCCAGCTTGGGAGATGGACCTTGGAATGCGCTGAATCCGTGGAGCACATCCATATGGTCCAGATCTCCTCCATAAATGTTTTTTAACATTTCTGACACAGCTGTAATCCAAGCTGGGACCACCTCAAGCTCCTTTTCCTTCTCATTTATCCCTATTTTCCATTTCCTAAGATGGGATACTTTGGATAGCAGATGGGATACACATAACGCCACGCTCCAGACTGGGATTCTCCCATTGCACGGAGCCAATTAAGGGCATATTCCTAAGGAATTTTGGAGGTCAGAGCTATAATTCAGGCAAACAGGGGAAGCCATTCCGAGGTGCTGAATGATTTAAAACAGAATTCCTTGCCCAGTCATTCCCGGGTGCCACCTGTCGGAGTTTGGAGCCTGAGAAAATACCCAGGAATGAGCAGAATCCCAAGGCACAGCTCCGCTCCACCAACTGCCGTAAGGAAGAAGCTGCTAATGGCTCCTCACTTGCTCCAGGGATTATGTCATAGCTCAAATTGTATTCCCAAGGAATGGGGTTACCACATTCCAGAGGAACGTGCTGGATACACACAGCAACTTCCCAGGGCTGGAAAGAACACGGGCAGCACCAGAGCGCAGGAAAGAAATATCCCGGTGGACACACAGGGAAGTTTGCTCCAAGGATATCCCTCCTTTGAGAGTCAAGCCTCTCAGTTTTCAGATTTTTGGGAGAAGGGACACACTTCCTCTGGAGACTCCAGGATGAAAATGTTCCACAGGAAAAAAAAAATTAAAATTCACAGAATCGTGGGATGGTTTTGGGCTGGAAGGCAGACCCAAAACCATCACATTCCAACTCCTGTGCCATGGGCAGCAACACCTTCCACTATCCCAGGCTGCTCCAAGCTCCTCCAACCTGGCCTGGAAGAGGCCAAAAACATAAATGATAGAGCACAGATTCCTTTAATACCCTTTTCCAAAAGATTCCCACATTTCCAGGTGCAGATTTGCTGTCACAGACACAGCTCTGGCTCACTGCAGTCCTCTGGTACTTCCCAGCTGTTTCCAGGGCCACCCCACATTCCAAACGCATTCCAGTCCCTAAAACCACAACCTTCTCCTTGTGGTGGGATAGTGAGATCCCACCAATCCTCAGATCCGACTTCCCAGACTAAAGCCTTTCCCTAAATCTATGATTTTAGCACTGTATTTTAGACAAACCAACTTGAACAAAAAAACTTCCAAAGATCCCAAACCACAACCAGTCCACACAAAACATTCCCATGAAATCCAGAAGAAAACAAGATTTAGGACAAGACTGAGGCCAATCCATAAACCTGGTTTATTTGGAGAGTCAGCACTTCTCAAATCCACCCGATTGCACCGTGGGGACTTGGAGCTGCCAGGGAATGTCACCTGTCAAGGCCACTTAGAGGGAGAGTGGCTCATCCTTGATGCTCCTATCCCGTAAATATTTCAAACAAAAACCAATTAACACCACTCCAGGCTGGAAAAAAGCTGCTCTGCTCTTCTCCCTCAGAAATAAACTTTCCAAACTCTGAGAAAACTGGAGGGGAGGAAAAACAAGCCAGGCTTTGATGCTTTTCCTTCCCGCCTGAATCCCTCCATCACTCCTGAGGGAGAGGGTGGCAACTCCAGGTTTCCTCTCATTCCTTAAAATCCTGGTCACAAAATATCCTCAGCATCTTTCTCACTGATCCAGCTCTTCCCAGCACTGATTCTGAGTCCCTCCTTTTCATGGAATCAATAAGGTTGGAAAAGCCCTCTAAGGTCAGTGAGTCCAAGAGAAGGGAATGGAGCTGGGAAGGGTCTGGAGCACCAGGAGCAGCTGAGAGAGCTGGGAAAGGGGCTCAGCCTAGAGAAAAGGAGGCTTTGGAAGGACCTTTTCACTCTGCAATTCCCTGACAGGAGGGTGGAGCCAGGTGGGAGTTGGGATCTGCTCCCAGGAATGAGGATGAGAGGGAACGGCCTCAAATTGCACCAGGGGAGGTCCAGCTTGGATATCAGGGAAAAATGTCTCCATGGAAGAGTTGACAAGCCCTGGCATGGCATTCCCAGGGCAGTGGTGTAATCACAATCGCTGGAAGGATTCAAAAAACGTGTGGATGAGGAACTTGGAACATGGGCTGGTGCTGGGTTAATGGCTGGACTTGATGATCTTAGAGGCCTTTTCCAGCCTCAGTGATTCCATGATTTCTTTGGCCCTCATCCACTTCCCTCTGCCACCTTCAAACCCTTTTGATTTTCTCCCCATTTTCTTTTGCTTGATCTCACCAACACACGCTGATCCTATAGGAATGGGGACCCAAAGGATCACCAGCCACACCCAGGAGGGAGTGAGAGCACAGGGAACAGAATCTTGGAATGCTTTGGAAGGGACCTTAAAGCTCATCCTGTTCCACCCCTGACACGGTCAGGGACACTGTCCACTATCCCAGATTTCTCCAAGACCCATCCAACCCGTCCTGGAACGCTTCCAGAAACGGGACAACCACAGCTTCTCTAGGGGTGTCAGGGGTGTCATCGTTCCACCCCTGACACAGTCAGGGACACTGTCCACTATCCCAGATTTCTCCAAGACCCATCCAACCCGTCCTGGAACGCTTCCAGAAACGGGACAACCACAGCTTCTCTACGAAACCTGAGCCAGGGCCTCCCTACCCTCACAGGGAAGAATTCCTGCCCAATATGCAAAACCTGAGCCAGGGCATCCCTACCCTCACAGGGAAGAATTCCTGCCCAATATGTGGGATTTTTGCCCAGATCCCACAGTGCTGGGATCTGCCAAAGGTTTTTTTCCCACATCTCACAGATCTCTTTTTCCCAGATCTGCTCCCATCTTCCATGCAGGAAAACCCAGGAACAGCAGAAAAAAATTTATCCCAAGGTTATGGAGGTCCATCAACAGTAAAGACTCTTTGGTTTTAATCATCTCAAAATGGATTTCAAGGACATTCCCCAGGTATTCCAGGGATTGCTGGTATTCCAATTTAAGAGTATCTCCAAATGGTAACCCCCTTTCTAGGCCACCAGAAATTCCAGAACAGGGAAAAGAAATCCCTCCTGTCTCCCACTGCCTTGGCTGAATCCCCATTGGATCCCAGTTGATTTGAACATAAAATGTTTTGTCAGTGGTTTTGCAGGAATTTGTTTTGTTTCCCTTTATTTTTTCCATAAATAAAAATATAACAAATCACCCCAAACTTCATCCAGCCGCACACACTGGAAGGAAAAATCCCATCCAGCCTTTTTCACTCAGCTGCCACATCCAATTATTCTCTCTTGGCCATTTGTCAGGAACCATCTCCTAAATATATGGAATATTGAAGCAGCGGGAGAGCCAAACTTCCAGCCCTCATCCCACCAGTGACCTAAATGAACTGGGACCTGACTGGTTGGCAAAGCTGGAAGGAAAAAAACATTCCCTGAAAAATCTCTGGCATTCCTTTATTTTGCCCTTCAGTAATCCATTGGGATATCCAAATTCCAGGCTGGATGGGGTGCAGAGCAACCTGGGATAGTGGAAGGTGTCCCTGCCCATAGCAGGGGTTGGAATTCCATGATCTTTAAGGTCTCTTCCAACCCAAACTATTCCATGACTCTGTGATTCTAAATTCCTTCTGAGTACTTCTTATCCAGCTTTTACAGGAAAAGCCAACCACTAAAAATCCCTCAGGAATGTCAGCGATCCTTTCCATAGGATAAAACATCCTTATCTAGGGAGAAACTAGAATTTTATGGAATTTCTCCTTCTCCCAACACAGCACATTCACAACCAGCAACTCCAGAACTGACTTAAAAATCAGGAAAACACCTCAATCCTACAGGATTCAAGATTTGGGAAAAGTTTTTAAAACATATTGACAACAAGCACACTCCTGCTTTGAATTTCAAGGATAATGCTGCTCCATTAAGTAACCCGGCCACCCTGCTCCCATGAATATTTAAAGGAGAAAAAGCAAAGCATTAGGGAATGAGGCAGCCTGGAATGTGCACTAAGATCCCTGGGAAGAGGGGACAGGACAAAGGAAGTGTCAGCACAGCCAAAGTGGCCACTGTGATGTCCAGGATTGGGTTTTAAGAGGATGGAATGGGAAGGGAAAAGTCTTTTCCAACACCACTTAGTGTGAAATGAGCCCTTCGGAACAGGCAGTGACTGACACGCGATGGGAAGTGGATCCATGGTGAGAATCCATTAATGGAAATGCAACAAAGGGGAAAATGTCCTTTCAGTTGAAAGGGAAAACTGGCTGGGAATTGTGGGGATTGAATAACCCAACAAAAAAAAAAATTGGAATTGATGTTTCCTATCATGTACTACAAGAAGTATCTGGGAACATGTTAAATAATTAAATTTTTTAAAAAAACCAAACAGGAATAAATCTGAATTATTCCTTACAGTTCCTGAAGAGCTCCAGGAGAGCTGGAGAGGGACTTTGGATACAGTATGGAGGGTCAGGACACAGGGAATGGCTTCCCACTGCCACAGGGCAGGGATAGATGGGATATTGAGAAGGAATTCTTCCTTGTGAGGATGGTGAGGAGCTGGAATGGAATTCCCAGAGAAGCTGTGGCTGCCCCATCCCTGGAAGTGTCCAAGGCCAGGCTGGATGGAAATTTGAACAACCTGGGATAGTGGAAGGTGTCCCTGCCCATGGCAGGGGGTGCAACTGGATGGTCTTGAAGGTCCCTCCCAGCTGACACCATTCTGTGATTCTGGGGTAGTCCAAAAAAGAAATCAAATTCCACGTCCAAATTCCCAACCACTGATGTCAGGCACAGGGTCAAAGCAGAGAGGGAGAGCAAGAGAAATAACAGAGTGCTAAGTCTGGAATCATGGAACTGAAAGCTGGAAAAGAGCTCCAAGATCATCGAGTCCAAACCTCAGTCCAGCACCACCAAGTGCACCACTAATCCCTGTCCTCAAGAGCCAGATCCACACATCCACACATTTTTTGGATGCTTCCAGGGATGCAACTCCCCCACTCCCCCAAGAAGCCCATTCCAAGGCTTTACAACCTTTCAATGAAAAACATTATCCCAATATCCAAGCTAAAGCTTCCCTGGCACAACTTGAGGCCATTTCCTGTAGTTCCGTCCTCTATCCCCTGGTAGCAGAGCCCAATCTCCAGCTGATTCCACCCTCAGGGAATTGTGGAGAGTGAAAAGGTCCTTCCTGAGCCTCCTTTTCTCCATGCTGAGCCTCTCCAGTTCTCTCAGCTGCTCCTGGTTGCTCCAGACCCTTCCCCAGCTCCATGCTCTTCTCTGGATATGCTCCAAACCCTCAATGTCTTTCTTGTTATGAGGAGCCAGAAGTGATCCCAGAATTCCAGAACTGATCCCAGCTTCACTTCAGAACCCAGGACATGAGACAAAATAAAACAAGCTCCTACTTCTATTAAAAAGCCCAGGGAAACTCCAGGCCGGAGATTTCCAGCCTGGCAGCAGTAGAGTTTTCCCATCTCGATTTCACTCTGGAATTCTTCACTACATTTTACTGCTGGGCTTGATGCTGTTCCTGCAGCATCTGTGTGGGAATTAAGGACGTTCCATTCAGGAATGTCTCTAACTCGAGACACTAAACAGCCCTGGAGCAGGGCACAGTGTTCCCTCAGGGAATGACAGCAATGCTGGGAGCTCCCAGGAGAGGAGCTGAGGATTCCCTGTGCTAAGCCAAGGCACGTGAGAGCTGGGCCAGAGCAGGGAGAAGGAGCAGGGATCCCACTAGGCAGGGAGAGAGCGGAAAAAGGGAAATAAAGGAAGAAAAATCCAGGCACTGGACCCTGAGGTTTAAGTTATTGATGAGTCCAAGGGGCTGGAATGTCTTGGATGTGTCCAGAAAGTGAGAGAAGCAAACAAAGCCAAGGAGTTGCTCCAGGGGCTGGAGACAGGCTGGGAGAAATGGGAAGACTCTGTGGAGACCTCAGAGCCCCTTCCAGTGCCTAAAGGAGCTCCAAGAGAGCTGGAGAGGGACTTTGGATAATGGATAGAATGCCAGGACACAGGGAATGGCTTCCCACTGCCAGAGGGCAGTGTTAGATGGGACATTGGGAAGAAATCCTTCTCTGTGAGGGTGGTGAGGCCTTGGCACAGGATTCCCAGAGAAGCTGTGGCTGCCCCATCCCTGGAAGCATCCAAGGCCAGCTTGGAGCAACTCCAGGTCCTGGGGCTGTGTCCACTCCCAGCCCATTTACCACAGGGATGCTCCAGCCCTGAAGGGAGGCAGGAATAACTCCCCACATAAACACAACCTCCTTTTGGAATTATTCCGGCAGCGGAGCGGCTGTTGGGAATCGCAAGCACTGGCACCTGTTTATCTCGAGGGGCCAGGCAGGGCCTGAGAAGAGATAAACAAAGATATCAAGTTTAGGATGCTTTTCCACAAAGCTGCTTTCCCCACGTTGTGTCCAGGCCATGGAATGTCTGTCACCCACGCCCTGCCCGGCCCCACAAGGAGAGTGGTGACAGTGGGAGAGTCGCCGGGGCTGGGCATCCCCCTGCTCCGGGGGCTGGAATTGCTCAGGAGCAGGGATCGCTTTACTGGCATTGTATGTCCTAAATACAACATTGTTTTCCTAAACCCCTTCTGCTCAACGAGTGTTTGTTCACTTCATGCCCTGTCCTCACCTGTCCTTTGCAGGCCCCATCTTCCCCGATCCCAAAAAACTGGATGTGCTACAAAATCCAACCAAGCAAATGATTCCCAAGCTCTGGAAAGAAACTGCAAAATCCAATTTGCCTGGGTGGATTTTATCACTGATTCCTCCATGTCCAGAGGCAGCAGGAAGGTGTAGGATCCCTGCAGGGTCGTGATCATTAAATCATGGAATGGTTTTGGTTGGAAAGGATCTTAAAGATCATCACATTCCAACTCCCTGCCATGGGCAGGGACACCTTCCACTATCCCATGTTGCCCAAATTTCCATCCAACCTGGCCTTGGACACTTCCAGGGATCCAGGGGCAGCCACAGCTTCTCTGGGAATTCCATTCCAGCCCCTCACCACCCTCAAAGGGAAGAATTCCTTCCCAATATCCAATCTATCCCCACCCTCTGGCAGTGGCAAGCCATTCCCTGTGTCCTGTCACTCCATCCCCTGTCACATTCCCAAGGTAATCCCAAGATCCACTGGGATCATCTCTTTGTATCCTTCTCAAACTGGGATGGCCCAAAGCAGCCACTGGTTACCAGCATGGCCCCACCAGTGCCACAAAGAGGGTTAATGCCAGCTGGAATTCTGTGATTCCTAAGCCCCATTTCGGGGCTCTGGGTTTACCAGGATCTGAATTCCTTTGGCAACAATGAATCCAAACTCTCCAGAAAGAGATGAAGAAATTGATGAGAAGGTCTTTCCAATCCCAGAGAGCCAAGGAAGGCCATCTTTTCCTGTCAAAGGGAATCTGGGAATGGTTTGGGCTGGAAAGGACCTTAAAGCCCATCTAGTTCCACCCTCTGCCATGGGAAGGGACACCTTCCACTATTCCAGATTGCTCCAAGCCAAATCTAACCTGGCCTTGGACACTTCCAGGGATCCAGGGGCAGCCACAGCTTCTCTGGGAATTCTATTCCAGTCCCTCACCACCATCAAAGGGAAGGATTCCTTCCCAATATCCCATCTAACCCTGCTCTTCTTCAGCTTATTTACATTTATCCATTTCTTTAGGGCATTTCATCCTTCAGATATTCCCACTGGGGACTCAAGTTCCCCTGGATGTCAGGAATGTCTCCAAAACCACCACTGACTTAGACCCACAATTTGTGGAGTGATATTTCCTTGATTAATTATTATTTAGACTTCTTCATATTTAGGAAAGCAACTTCATTAACCCCATGGACAGGAGGGTTAAAATTAAGAAAGAAATAAAAATCCAGCTGCCATATTGAAAGACCATTAAGCCAGGAAAGGACCCAACTTTGGTGCTTCTAAACATCAATTATTCCGGAATAATTAATTAGCAAAGCTCTAACAATACATAAAATCACTCGCCTCTGACTCTTCTGATAATTTATGCAAGATTAAAGTATCGCTGTGGTTGCCTTTTCTGGTGCCTAATTCAGCATTTTCTTTTTCCTTATGGAAGCAAGACTCCAGATTTAACTGCTCTAATGCCCTTTTACAGTGTTTGCTGTAGTAAAATCTAACAGCCACTCCGGCAGGCGAGCCGGGAAATGATGGATCACGGAAGCTCATGGAAAGAGGAGCACCGTAAAATGCCCCAGTTAATGTGGAGAGAGCAGAGTAAATCTTGTTTTAAAAACAGAGTGGGATCTCTGATGGACTCGTCTCACCCCATCAAATTCCCTTTTGATTTGCTTCCTGATACGGGAGGGCTCCACTCCTTGATTCCTGATAACAGGAAAAGCATTTGGAAGTCATCACTGCTAAATTAAGGTCACCAATCACTGCAAACACCTCGACCCAGCCAGGAACCAACATTATTTGGGTGGCAGGTTGGGCTCTTCTTCAAAAGGAAATAATTCCTTGCTTTTTTTATTCCCAAAAGGAGCATTTGACACTGATTCACCTGAGTCCTGGGATTCAAGCACATTTTCCCACCCCAAAGCGGGATAAAGAATGGAGTGGGAGCAGCTCCAAGGAGAAGGATTGGGGTTTCTGGTGAATGAAAAACTGGATGTGCCCCATCCATGTGTGCTCACATCCCAGAAATCCCCCATATCCTGAGCTCATCCCACAGCACCTTTCACAGAGGTGAAATTCTGCCCCTCTGCCCTGCTCAGGTGAGATCCCACCCGGAATTCTGCACACAGCTCTGGGATCCAACATCAAAAGAATGTGGAGATGCTGGAACAGAGCCAGAGGAGGCCAAGGAGATGCTCCAAGGGATGGAGCCAGGCTGGGAGAGCTGGGAATGTCCAGCCTGGAGAAGAGAAGGCTCCAGGGAGACCTCAGAGCCCCTTCCAGTGCCTAAAGGGGCTCCAGGAGAGCTGGAGAGGGACTGGGGACAAGGAATGGAGTGACAGGGATACAGGGAATGGCTTCCCACTGCCAGAGAGCAGGGATAGATGGGATATTGGGAAGGAATTCTTTACTGCAAGAGTGGGGAAGTCCTGCCATGGAATTCCCAGAGAAACTGTGGCTGCCCTGTCCTTGGAAGTATCCAAGCCAGGTTGGATGGTGCTTGGAGCAATCTGGGATAGTGGAAGATGTCCCTGCCCATGGCAGGGGATGGGAACTCGATGATATTCAAGATGCTTCCCAAACCATTCTGTGATTCCACTGGGAAAAAAAAAAAAATTTTGATGGCACATCCCACCCCCTCACCCTTCCCTGGGCTGTCTCTGCCTCACCCAAGGACAAGATGTCCCAGGATATTTGCTGGTGCTGTGAGGAACAACATGGAGTTTCCCATCGCAACCAACACTGGAGTTTACAGCCCACACTAAATCTCCAAGAATTCCCGTGCCCTTTTCCAACGGAGAGCCCCCGAGGGCAGCTTAAGGGCTGATAACACATAGGATCAGCTTTGGAGCCGATCCCATCCACACCTCCACACAAAATCCCCTACTGACACCGCTCCAAACAATCCAAAATAGAAACAGCCCCCTGAAAACCGCACGTGTGGGGATTATCCAGGGGCACAGGGGAGGAGGAAACGTTCCTTGAACTCAGATTTCCTGAGGGATGACAGCAAAATTCCCGTTGACAAGCGAAGTCGAGGCATTCCCCCACGCCTCAGGCTGAAGCAGAAACTCCGGCAAAGCTGCTGGAACAGCAGAGTTTTGTAGACTCAGGAGATGCTGCCGAGTCCACAAATCCCTTATTCCAGGTGCACTCTGGCATCTGTTCCATATTCCAAGGGGTTTTTGCTCATTTCCAGGGCTTTGTAGAGCACACGGAGCGATCCAGCAAGTCCTGGAATGAACGGCTTAACTCAGCTCAGCAGCCAGGGAGAAGAATTTCCCTCCGACACTTCCGAGTCGTTACAAGGAAAATCAAATGGGAAGATTTCCGTGAGAAAATTTAAAAACTAAGGGTGTAAACTGGGATTTGGGAAAGAACTGGAAGCAGAAAGCAGAACAGAGAAACCTACACAGGTTTTACAGGGAATTGAGCATCTGCCAGGGAGGGATTTTGGGAATCCTGACAGAGCAGTGGAGGATACTCCGATCATCCACGCCAGCATCAGTAATTCCAGCTGTGACCGTGCTGGGAATACCATCAGACAGTTTATTAAGTGGGAGAAAATAGCAAAAGGAAGGAAAAAAAAAAAAAAAAACAGGAGAAAGGGGCTCCTTGTCACTTCTTAGGTTATGGGTTTTTTTAAGTCCCTTAACCCACTTTTATTATCCTTATTTTTATTTAGGAGCTCAAGGAGAGACGAGCAGAGGGAGAAGAGGGATCAGCACTGAAATTCTGCCCAATTCCAAGCAGCAGGTCCAAAACTGGTTTAAAACCTTCATTTTTGGTTGGATTAGGAGACTCCTAGAGGTCCCTTCCAGGCCAAAGCATTCCATGGACAAATAAATATCTATTTCCAAGAAAAAGATCTGTTTCCAAGAGCACGGAGTGAGAGGAAAAGGGGAATTTGCTTCAAACTGAGAGCAAGTTCAGATGGGATATTGGGTAGAAATTCTTCCCTGAGAGAGTGGTGAGGTCCTGGCTGCCCAGAGAATTTGTGGATGCTCCATCCCTGGAAATATTTAAGGCCAGGCAAGCCCCAGGAGGCAAAATGAGGAGTTCAGGACCTACTGCTCTGTTTCCTTTTTTTTTCCCTCTATTTTTTTTTTCCCCTGTCTATTTTAGTTGCACACCATGACATCCCTGAAAGGTTTGGAGTCTTACACAAAGCCCCCCACAGACCTGGAAATATCAAGGGTCAAACCAATGGAAGGATCTCATCCACTCCCAAAGCCAAATATTTTTCCTATTAGTGTATAAATAGACTATTCCCCAAAGAGCTGCTGGCTACCAATGGAATTTCCCAATCCAACTGAGCTGGAGCTGCACAGGACAGGCTCTAAAATAGGAACTGAAGTAAAAATATTGAGGTAAAACTACATAAAATGGGGATTGAGAGGTGACTTCCATTAAAACATGGAATGGTTTGGGTGGGAAGGGACCTTCAAGGTCATCTCCTTCCATGGGACACATTCCACTGGACCAGACTGCTCCAAGTCCCATCCAACCTGGCCTGGAATACTTCCAGGGATGTGGCTTCCATAACAAATTGAGTGTGCAGGTCAAACTCTGCAGGGAAAGATACACCCAGGAATTGTCACCTTCAGGATGCCCATTTCCCTCTAGATGTTCCCTCTGTAGTAGTCACCAATTTCCCCGATCCCAAATCCAACGTCTACATGGGAACACTTCCTTGAGCAAGGCCCATCCCCTCGCTCCCAGCAGGCTGTTATTTTTAAAAGAGGGCTCTGCAAAGAGAATTCCCAATCCTGGCTCCACGCCTGCAGCTCCTCTTGCAGCTAGGGACGAGTCACCTGGAAATGCCAAGTCAAGGCGGAAACCCAAAACCGTTACTTACGACCACTGACGTAACCGGGGCCGGCAAAGAGCCAAGAATGTGAACTTTTCCCAATTCCTGAAGGAGTGAGGAGCCACCTCGCCAGCCACGCTCCACCCCTGGCTCCCAAGGACAAGCCAAAGGGAAGAGGGAGCTGGCAACGGAATGATTTCCGAGCAAGGTCAAACCTAGGTGGGACAGAGGAACGACAGAGAGCGGCGACCTTGGAAGGGTTTGGATCAGCTGGAAGGAACTCGGGAAAACGGGAGTGATGATGGAGCAAATAAAAAGATGTGATGAACTCTGAGGAGTTCTGTGTGTTGATCCAAGGGTTTCCCTGAGGGAAGGGATCAAGAGCTTAACTCGGCCGTAACGCGATCGGAGGCGTCGCCTCGAAGAGCAGTAAAACCTCATGCAACTCAGAAGAAAAATAAAATAAATATACAATAAAACACCAAACAAGGAAAAAAACCTTCAAAATCCCTTCAATTGCTGTCCCACTGGGAATCAACCCGCTGGAAACATCAAGAAAAAAAAATAGGAGAGGATAAATAATCCAGGGCTGAGATTTTCAGAGCTGCCAGAGGGATCCAAACACCCGGTGTCAATAAAATTATCAGCAGCTGAGCATTTGGATGCCACCCATAACTTGCTCCTCACCATTTACACCCCCTTTACTCGCCCAAGTAATGCAAAGCAGCTCCTGCCACTTTTGCCTCCAGCGTTTTTCCAAGCAAACACTCCTAGCCCATCCCAACCCCCTCATGTCACATCCTGTGGAGTGAGGAGGATAGAAATGAGGGTTTAGGGAATTTTTTGGAGGGTGATTCTGGCAGTAAAGAGTTGGGAGAAGCTTCTGCAGATGCAGAGTGAAGTGGGTTTTCTGAATCGTATGGAATTTCTCCTTAGGAAGATGGGAAAACAAACAGGATTCCTTCTGTTTGGCAGTTTTAATACTGGGGTGGCAACACAGGAAAAGCAGGAAGCTGATAACACCAACCACTGGCTTATCTCAGTTTGGAGCAGGAGAAAGGGGAAGATAAGCAGGGAAGGAATATTTTCAAGGGAAGCAACAAAAATCCAGGTTGGATGTAGTGGATTTGACAAGGATGTGCTCCCAAATTACTCCTCCTCTGGCCTTGGATTTCCACAGCCACAAATGGGCAATTGCAAAAATTCCTCATCTGCTTAAGCTGAAGGAGGGAAGGTTTAGTGGGAAATTGGGAAGGAATCTTCCCTGGGAGGGTGGTGAAAAACTGGAACAGAATTCCCAGAGAAGCTGTGGCTGCTGCTGGATCCCTGGAAATGTCCAAGGCCAGGCTGGACAGGGCTTGGAGCAACCTAGGATAGTGGAAGGTGTCCCGTCCCATGGCAGGGGGTGGAATTGGATGATCTTCAAGGTCCCTCCCAATCCAAATTGTTTTGGGATCTAAATTCCACAATGAACCACCCACCTCTCCCAGGAAAAAAATCCAAAAGCTCTTTAGAAGTTCCTTTAATACCCAGACCTGGAGGTCACAGCAGGAAAAGGGAGCCAGGCTTTGAACTCAGGACACGGCAAAATAAGTTGATCTTTGAGATCCCTCCCCGCACAAACCATTTCATGATTCCTAGTTCATATCAAGCAGGACATGACCAGTCTCACACGGATCCACCCAACCTGGCAAGCCCCGAATTATGTAAGGAATAAACACAACATAAATAAGGAAAAGTCCCTGGAGAATCTCCCTCCTGCTTTCCCCATCTCCTGCTTCCAGCCAGCTGTGACTGTGCCGAAGCAATCCCGGAGCAGTCCTGCCTGGAAGGGGACATTACAGAGGTGGAAAAGACACGGAGGAGCCTCTTTGTAATATTCCATGATCCCCCCCGGGCGAGGCGCAGAGCCGGCGCTGCTGAACGCTGCACTTTTGGATTCAATTAAAGTGATTATCTGTTGTGCCAAATAAATTGTGTCCAGCATCTATCCTGCAGGATTTTACACCTCGAGCCTCATTATTCCCTAACTGTTTCCTCCTGTTTATGCTCTCTCCAATTAAATTGCTGATAATATGAGCCAAAATAAAAAACGAGCGCACCTTGTCCGGAGAAAATTGATTCCCTTTTTTTCCTGCACCGGGCGATTGCCAGGTTTTATATACTCTGTTCCTGGCGATCATTAGTAATTCAATTTTCTTTTTATTAGCCCCCTTATCTGCTGAGCAATATAGTGGCAGAGCTGACCTCTTTCGCACGGGTAAATGTTTAAAATCTTTTCCCTGATTAATTTTGCCAGTTAAGGAAAAGAGGAGAAATGATCCGGCTCTTTGCCATCACAATGAATAAAGCTTAATGTTGATTGTGATGGAATTTCTAATGCCAAGGAAATTGATTGAACGCAGCAATTACCCCGCAATAGGAACTCCAGGGAAATGGGATGGTTTTCTCCCCGGCCGTAGCCTTTTGGTTATTTAAAACAATCCAATTTGCAAGGATAATTATATATTAGTGTTTTATCTGCCACCGGGAATGAACATGGGAATTTTGATACTGGCCCGGCATTAGCAGGTTATTGCTGCAAATTACTCCAGATCTGCTTTCTTTCACATAAAGACGAAATTAGGCCATCAATAACCAGAAAAAGGTGGACTGAGGAGATGGGAGAGGCACGAGTGCCCTCTGCAGGGCTGTGTGCGCTTCCCAAAATCGCCAGTTCTCCTGGAAAAAACCCCGATTCTCCTGCCAAAATCCCAGTTTTCCCACATGTACCACGCAGTTGCCACTCCCATTCTCCTTGTCCATACATTTGCCACATCTCTGACGCTAAAATGAATCAGAAAAAAAATCAAGAAATCTTCCTTTGAAGCACTTATTCCCAGTTTTTTCCAAGGAAAAAATCCTGGGAATAAGAAATGACAGCTCGGATGCCCAAGCAGGATGAGCCAAGGAATGTTGAGGAAAAGTTCCCAACTACCAGAACTCACTTGTCTGTCGACAAAAAATAGGTTGGGAATAAGCCTCATCCTGCAAGAAGTCCCAGATAAAGATAGGAAAAAGCTGTTGGGAAAGCGTGGGATTCCCATATCCTCTGGCATGGGACTTTTAGGATAGGAAAAGCTGAAATATCCTGCTGTTGTTATCACACCTGGATCAGTCAAACCTCACTTAAAAGTTGGCATTTTCTCTCAAAACTAGTGATAAAAAGATGCCATCCCTGAACTTTTGGGAATACTCCATCTTCAGTTTTTAGAAAGCGGATAAAGGATTCCACAGGCAACGGGACAGGACATGGACAAAAAGCTCATTTGGCATTTAGACTGGCTGGGAGAGCTGGGAATGTCCAGCTTGGAGAAGGGAAGGATCCAGGGAGACCTCAGAGCCTCTTCCAGTGCCTGAAGGGGCTCCAGGAGAGCTGGAGAGGAACTTTGGACAAGGACCTGAAATGCCAGGACACAGGGAATGGCTTCCTACTGCCAGAGGGCAGGGATAGATGGGATTTGGGAAGGAATTTCTCCCTGTGAGATTGGGAAGGTGCTGGAATGAAATTCCCAGAGAAGCTGTGGCTGCCCCATCCCTGGAAGTGTCCAAGGCCAGCTTGGATGCAGCTCGGAGCAACCTGGTCTAGTGAAAGGTGTCCCTACCCAGGGTGGGGATTGGAATTCCATGACCTCAAATGTCCCTTCCCACCCAAACCATTCCCTGGTTTTATCCAACACAGTGGCACCCAAGACCTTGATGATCCTTGTTGGTCCTCCAGCTTTTCCCTGGATAAGGAGAGAAACAACCACCACCTTCCATCCCTCTTCCATCACATCCCTGAGGATCCCAGAGGCGAGGGAGGCAGCCTGACCTGGAACTTTCTCCCTGCTCCACCATCCCACTTGCATTTGGGACACACTCCAGTATCTGAGCTGTTATTAAACATCCCACTTAATCAACTATTTTGGAATTAGTCGGTAAGAACTGCAGGTGGATCTCTCATAGAACAGCCCAAATAATCCCAAGAAAATTCCTGCCAATCTGCCACTTTCCATTGGCTCTCTGATCCCTAAATAAAAGCAATTCCCACAGAGGGAAGTGGACAGAGCACTGGGAAACACCAATCCCAGTTCAAGACTCAGCAATGTCTGGAAGAGCTTCCCTACTGATGAGACCAAACAGATCCACTTGGGTCCAAGAAGGGAATTGGAAAGTTAGGAGACAGACCAGCACTTGGGAAAAGCAGGAGCAATGTCTTTGTACAGCCCACAGAGCTGTGCCACAGATCCCAAAATCCCGTGGAACAGGACAAACAGGAAACTAGCCAGGCTGTGTCACCACAGGCCCCACATCCATGGGGACGGAAGGGGTTGATCCAGCTTTTCCAGCCACGCTGTCATGCAGGAAGTTGGGAGCATTCCTCCCCTCTGTCTTTCCCTCCAGAAATGGATCCAACCCCCTGCTCCATTCCTACCCCACTCTGCCCCCAGTGCATCCCAGTAACCCCATTTACTTCCCTCACACCTGCCCAAGAGGAAATGGAAAAGACTGGAAATTCCACTGCTTTATGGTGAATAATATCCACACTTTGCCCCAAAAGAAACCAAAACAACCTTCCCAAAACCTCTTGGATAACCTGGGAGCCAGGAATTGAATCCACAAGACTTCGTTTATTCCCAGCTTCCTGTGGAACCAGAAGACACTGGCTCCACATCCATAATTATACATTTAAAGGGAACATGGGAGTTGTCCCAATCCCTGTGAGCATCCAGGATCTCCCAGACGTGAGAATATCCCTGCCCCATACACTACCCAATAATCTTTTCCCACTAAACCTGGGGGGAAAAAAACCACACAGGAGTCCTGGAGCACACAGAGGAACAGCCCTGGAATAATTCCACAGCTTTCCAAACCCAGAGTTTAAGAATATTCCAACACTTGAAGCTGTAAACCCTCTGCCTGGGATTGAAGCTCTCCAAGAAAAATCTTGAAGTACAAAAGGATTCAAATCCACAAAGTCAATTTTAATCAAAGGGAGCAAATCCAAAATTCACTGAATTTCATTTCAAGGAAATCCAGGCTCTTCCTGAATTTCTCTGCAAAGGAGAAGGTGCCACACAGAGAAGCATCTGCCAGGAAAGGCTGGATAACTGGATCCACTTTTGGAGGGGGGGAAAGAAACCCCTGCTCTCCCAAGGTCACTTCCAGACCTACTCCCTTTTTTTTCTTCCACTCTCCGACCTTTTTTATTTGCCAAATTCCTAAAGCCTGGAGCAAAACCACATTCCTGCTTTATTTTCTCATTCCTATCCAGTTAAAATCAAGATTTCAGTGTGGGAACATTCCCCTTAATCAATGAACTGGGATTCCAAACAAGCTGATATCCCTGGAATCATCACTGCCTCAATTCCCTCCAAAGTTAAAATGCTGTAGCAATCCCAAATTGCTCCGTGTCTCCAGAGCTTTCTGTCTTTTTATGGAATCATGGAATGATTTGGGTCGGAAGAACTCAAAGATCATGGAATTCCACACCCCTGCTACGAACAGGGACAACTTCCACTATCCCAGGTTGCTCCAATCCCCATCCCAGCTGGCCATGGTCAATTCCAGGGATCCAGGGGCAGCCACAGCTTCTCTGGGAATTCCACCCCAGCCCCTCACCACCCTCCCAAGAATTACTTTCCAATTTCCCATCTATCCCTGCCCTCTGGCAGTGGGAAGCCATTCCCCCCTTGTCCTGGCACTCCATCCCTTGTCCAAAATCCCTCATCCAGGAAAACTCAAGAACATCTCAATGGAGCTGTTTGAACACCAAATAATCCCAAAATACAACTGGAGACAAATCCCAGCTACATCTGATCCCCTCTCCCAGCTCCAGCAATTCCCACAGGGAATTTTACAGGGCCAAAGGGAAAATGTGCCTCATATCCACCTGAAACAACTGAATCCCAAGTGTGGGAAGCCTTTTAGCCACAAAAATATCGCTAGGGAACAAACAGAAGAACCAGACTTGGAGCCACCAACATCCCAACAACATTCCAAACACATGGTGCTGCCACTCTGAGCCCCGAGTTCTGCTCCAAGACAGCAGGACACAGATGCAAATTCCCTGTTCCCAAACATGATGGATTCAGTATTCCACTAATTACTAATGTTTTAAGCAAATTAGATCCAAAACTGGACACCACACTGGGATACAGGTGAGAGATTTGTGTACTCCTGCCTCTGCCAACCTCTTCCTGCTTGGAAAACTTCCTGAAAATCCAGGGAAACCCCAGTTTTTGGTTTTTTTTGTTTTTTTTTTTGTGGAGATGCCAAAAGGACAACACAGATATGCAGTCAAACTTCTCCTCGGCATTTGCCCCAGCACCAAGAACACCTCCAGGAGGACTCAACAACACATTCCCAAATCCAAGAACCCTTGAAATGACTCCACCGAGTCCAGTGAGCCCTTGGAATGCCCGTTCCTACCTTCCTTGGTGGCTGCCTGTGTCCTGGTCGCCGGCATCCGGCAGAGCCGGTGCTTGGAAATCTGCACCAGGCCCCGGGGCGAGGAGCGCTTCGCTGTCACCAAAGGTTTTCCCCGCATGGAATTTCTCCTCCGGAGGTGGAAGCGACTCTTCAGCGCTGTGGTGGGGGAGATGTTCTTCTTATCCGTGGGGGAACTGGGAAAGGGAACGTCACACAGTTAGGAGGGAGTAGGGAAGTGACCAAAATGCTCCTGGTGTCCTTCTCCAGGGCTCCAAGAGGAGTCAAATCCCACCAGGATTCTCCTCTGGCTGAGAGGGGAGAGGAGAAGCTCTGAAGAGAAAATTCCAAGGAAACGGGCAAATGTGAGGAATTCCTGGCAAGGAACAGATGGAGAATGAGGTGTTTGACAGCCAAACTTACTCACTGCCTTCTGCTCAACAGATGTGAGGGACTGAATCATGGGATCATGGAATGGTTTGGAAATGGTTGGAAAAGACCTCTGAGATCGTCAAATCCAAGTATTTCCCAGCAGTGTCAAGGACACCACTGACCATGTCCCCAAGTTCCACATCCACAGGGATCTTAAATCCCTCCAGGGATCAGGATTCCCAATGCCTGACCACCACAGGAAGGAATTTTCCCAATATCCAAACTAAACCTCCCATGGAGCAGTTTGAGGCTGTTTCCTCATGCCCTGTCCCTTGTTCCCTAGGAGATCCTGACTTCACCCTCCTGTCAGGGAATTTAGGGAGCCACAGGGTCCCTCCTCAGCCTCCCTCTCTCCAGGCTGAGCTCCCTCAGCTGCTCCTGGTGCTCCAGACCCTTCCTCACCTCCATTCCCAACTCTGGACATCCTCGAGATCCTCAATATCCTCCCCCCAGGATCTGAGGAGCCTCAGCAGTGCCCAGCACAGGGGATGATCCCTTCCCTGGTTCTGCTGGAATTTACCAATGTGTGGGACATCTCCCTGAACTGCCAAAAATTCCCAAACATTCCCAGCTTCTCCAGGCTGCTCCAGAGTGATTTTCCCAGCACAATCCACCCACTGATAGTTCTCCACGCAGAGCAGGAGGGCAAGGCAAGGAGGGAAACCTGCTGGGAAGCACTGAAAGGATGTGGGAAACAGAAGGAGGAATCAATACAACAACTATGGGAATTTGAAATTAAATCAAGGAAAATGCAGATTCCTTTGTTGAGTGAGGAAGTGTTAGTGATCACAGGGATTCACAGAATCCAGCTCTGGATCGCCCCACATCAGGAGGACATGGAACTGCTGGAGCTAATCCAGAGGAGGCCATGGAGATGCTCCAAGGGATGGAGCCCCTCTGCTCTGGAGCCAGGCTGGGAGAGATGGGAATGTCCAGCCTGGAGAAGAGAAGGATAGAGGGAGCCCTCAGAGTCCCTTCCAGGGAGTGAAGGGGCTCCAGAAGAGCTGGAGAGGGACTTTGGATAAGGACCTGAAGTGCCAGGACACAGGGAATGGCTTCCTACTGCCAGAGGGCAGGGATAGATGGGATATTGAGAAGGAATTCTTCACTGGGAGGGTGCTGAGGCCCTGGAATGGAATCCCCAGAGAAGCTGCGACTGCCCCATCTCTAAAGTGTCCAAGACCAGGTTGGATGGGGCATGGAACAGCCTGGGATAGTGGAAGTCCCTGTTCATAGCAGGGGTGTGGAACATGATTTTTAATAAGGTCTTCCAACCCAAACCACTCCACGATTCCATAAATCCTCCAGCACACAACAACCCTCACTGGAATTTCTTCCACAGCCACAACTTGACATGAAACCCACGGACGCAAAATCCAAACCAACAACTCACCCCACATTCCCTTTCCTCTTGATGATTTTTGTCCGACTCTTCACTTTGTAACTGGACAGTGCAGCCTCTCCAAAGGATTTCATCCCACCGGGAACAACGGACGCCGCGCTCGGAGCCGGCACGACACAGACGGTTCGAGGGATATTTGGGGCTGGAGCCTTCCTCTGGTCCTCGGATCTCCACTGGAATGCTGACTTGGAAGTGGAAGGCAAAGCTTGCAAGCTGGAGGCTTTCCATTTATATTTACTGGGAGAAACCCCCAGCTTGGACTGCAATCCCAGTTTCTTTATCTTCGCTCCCAAATCCGCTTTGGGGGAGATTTTAGCACCTTTGTCCACTCCTGCAATTCCCTTCTTGGAATTTTCGGCTCGAGGGCTCGCCCACCTCTTCACAATCCGAGAGCTTTTCCCAGGGTTTGCCACCCAGGTGTAGTTGTTTTTCCTGAATTTCTGAGATTTGCTGGAGATGGGTGCTGAGGCAGCTTTTTGGAGAGTGGGAGCTTTGGGAATTACGGGAAATCTGCTCTTCACCAGAGCCACCCCAGCAGCCTGAGCAGGTCGAGAGAGCATCTCAGCGTTCCCAAAGAGTTTGGGATGTAGGGAAGCATCCTCACCACTTGGCTGCCCTGGAGAGAGTGGTTCTGCCTTGATTCGTACCAAGTGCTGGGCTGGCTCCTGACCCGGAAATTCCAAAGGTTTTTGTGGCTCCGACTTCAGCGCCACGGCACTTTCACTGGTGCTTCCAGAGGCGGAAAAGGAGCTCCCGGCTCCGCTGCCAGGCAGGCACACAGTCCTCGAGGTGGAACTGAAGGAAATGGATAGGGAAGGTCTTCTCTCTTCTTCCTGGAGAAGAGATTTCTGGATGTTTCCATCCGCTGAAGGAGTCACCGCCGCTCCCCGCCTGGAAAAATCTCCGTAAGGACCCACGTTTTCCTGGCCAGCCCTTTGTGGCACGTGGATATCCACAACGATGTTCCCATCCATGGTGAAGTCCACGTGTCTCTCCGGGGACGATTCCGGTGCCTCAGGAGTCTGGCTGTCCCCAAGGCTCCCAAAACCCTGGGAATTGCTGGAAGCACTTCCAACGTCATACCCCGATCCCGGCAGCCGGTTGTCCAGGGAGTATTTTTTCCTCCAGGAGTGAGTCTGGCGTGGGTGGAAATTCCTGGGAGCCTGCTGGGAGTACCTGGTGGAAAAGGCTCCTCTCCTGGTGTAGCCAGGCTGGTGGGGGTTGTTCCACCTCGGAGGAGCCGATGGCGCCGGACGTGGGACATTCCCGTGCATGTTCCTGTGGCTGTTTATGAGACCTGTGGGAGAGAAGACAGAGCGTCAATTCCCTGATCCCGTGGGAATCTGAGAGCAACACAGAGCTGCTCTTCCTTGTGCTGGAGTTGCATCATCACTCGGGTTTCGGATGGTGAGCCAGGGTGGAAGGAAAAATCATGGAATCACGGTCCAGGAATGGTTTGGGTTGGAAGGGACCTTCAAGAACATCTGGTTCCACTTCCCTGCCACATCCCTGGATTCCCCGAGCCCCATCCAGTTCGGCATTGGACACTTCCAGGGATCCAGGGGCAGCCACAGCTTCTCTGGGAATTCCATCCCAGCCCCTCACCACCCTCCCAGGGAGAATTCCTTCCTAAAATCCCATCTATCCCTGCGCTCTGGCAATGGGAAGCCACTCCCTGTGTCCTGGCAGATCCCGGTTCCACCTGAACTCCACCCTCCTGCCAGGGAATTTTAGGGAGACAGAAGGTTCCCCCTGAGCCTCCTTTTCCCCAGGATGAGCCCCACAGCTCCCTCAGCTGCTCCTGGTGCTCCAGACCCTTCCCAAGTTCCCTTCCTTGCTTCCCTCCAAAGCAACAAGGAGACTCCAAGGCTCTGCTGTTGTGTCACTCTGGAAGCCAACACCCCAATTAATTTGGGAATTTCTGCCCTTATCCAGCCTCAGTCTTTAGAAAACCTTTCCCATGAGTGATTCCCAAAGGAATTTGGAGCCTGGTTTTTCAGGCAGAGTTTTTCCTTCACCAGGGTCACGGTGCTGCCAGGAGAGCTGAGTCAGCACATTCCTCATGGAAAATCAAGGATTGTTTTCCTCCCTCTCACCATTCCCCCACGTAGGAGCTCCTGGAGAGGCAAATCCCAAGTCCTGAGTGGAGACTGGCCTCACTAACAAGGAAATTTTACTCTGAAGGACAAAAAATAGAGGGATTTGGGGCTAAAATAAGCTCTGGTGCTTTCCAGAGCTTGGGAAGGGCACATGGATCCACATCCCACCTCTGTGCTCCCAGCCCAGGGCTGTGGGACAGGGAAAAGCCCCTTCCCAAAGCCAGGAGAGTCCCAGATTCTGCTGAGAGCAACACTGTGGGAATTCCCTGGTGTGGGAATCCCAAAATCCCCCAGCACTCCATGGGCTCTGTTCCCTCCCTTTCCCTCCCTGCCTTGGCCCACTCAGCTTTCCTGAGTCTTTTCCCTTTCCACCTTTTCCCAGCAGTCCCTGGATCACTTCCCTCCTCTCCCCTTTTCCTTCCTTCTCCATCCCCATCCCACTCACACTCCCCTCCTAAAATCCAACTTCCCTTCCACAGCTCGTCCCTCCCCAACCAGAGACTCCCCAGGTCCCATCACAACCTGTCCCTGTCCCACCTCACATTCCCAAAATTCCCTTAAAACACCGCACCACTCCCCAAGATGCCCAGATTTCACCTTATTCCTCCTCCAGGTCCTCTCACATTGCTCCCAGCCACTCCCTGTTTCCCGACCCCGGCCTCTTTTCCTCCTTCCTCCTCCCTCCCTCCCTCCCTCCCTTTTTCCCCCGTTCCCCTCGGTGTTCCCTAGTTTCCCGGCGTCCCCCCGATCCCTTCACACCCTGGAGCACTCGGATCTCCCAGCACAGCCTCTCCCATTCCCGATCCCCCCCAATTCCCGCAACCTTCAGCGCTCGGATCCCCCAGCACAGCCTCTCCCATTCCCGATCCCCCCAATTCCCGCACCCTGGAGCACTTGAATCCCCCGGCACAGCCGCTCTCATTCCCGATTCTCCCCATTCCCCCCAATTCCCGCACCCTGGAGCGCTCGGATCTCCCGGCACAGCCGCTCCCATTCCAGATTCTCCCGATTCTCCCCATTCCCCCCAGTTCCCGCACCCTGGAGCACTCGGATCCCCCGGCACATCCGCTCCCATTCCCGATTCTCCCGATTCCCCCCAGTTCCCGCACCCTGGAGCACTCGGATCCCCCGGCACATCCGCTCCCATTCCCGATTCTCCCGATTCCCCCCAGTTCCCGCACCCTGGAGCGCTCGGATCTCCCGGCACAGCCTCTCCCATTCCCGATTCCCCCCAATTCCCGCACCCTGGAGCGCTCGGATCTCCCGGCACAGCCGCTCCCGTTCCTCCATTCCCGCAGCGCTCCCGCACTGCCCCGCGGCGCTGTGACGTCATCAACCGGCGCCGCCCGACGCCAACGGACCCACGTGAGCGCTCCTGAACGGTCACGTGATGCCCGCCACCGTTGCCGGGCAACGGGGTCGGGACAGCGCGGCCTAAACTAGGCCTGGGCCTGGGCCTGGACTGGGCCTAACCCAGCCCGGCCTGGCTGTCCCCAGCCTGGGATAGTAGCCTGGTTGTCCTCTGTTACCATCTCAGCCTGGTCCAGCTGTCCCCATTTCTCCTGTTCCTGTGAAATACAAAGCTGTGTTTCGTGTCAGGTACATACAGGCAACGTGTATATTTGTGATTATGCTAAGTGTGGAAACCGACCATGGGACAGTTAGAAAGACGAATTCTAATAAATAACTGAGGAAGTAAAGCGTGGAAGAAGGCCTTTGAACCTATCCTTTGTTCGTAATTAACCTGTATAAGTCTTAAGTTGATTTAGAAGCATTTGAATTAAAGCTTTAAGGATGTTGCTGTTTGACAGGAACTTTCTGCTTGTAGCTAAGCCTTAAAGAGTTTTGCACTAATAACCTTTTGAGGTATAATTTTAGAATATCGCTTGTAGTAAGGATCTTTGAAACTATAGCTTTAGAATATATAAAAAGGAAACATGCTTATGTTAACATGCTTAACAAAACAGTGAAAAGCAGCTTAAGAAAGGAAGATGAACATCAACTCAAGGATTGACAGTTTCAACCAAGGGAAGCTGGACATCACTGTTATGAGATTTATAGTCCTTGCAATTAAAAGGTGGACCCACATCTGGAATCTGGACCTCA
Organism: Pyrgilauda ruficollis; assembly: GCF_017590135.1. Lineage (NCBI taxonomy): Eukaryota > Metazoa > Chordata > Aves > Passeriformes > Passeridae > Pyrgilauda > Pyrgilauda ruficollis. Next base: position 1,980,107 of record NW_024512321.1, read on the forward strand.
CCAGCTGGGAGACTTCTTTCTTCTTTCGGAAGCTGGACCCCACCATCTGGAGATACTCCTTTCTGGGATACATCCTGAGAAAAACTAAATCACAACAGTGTATAGAATTGTGACGTAAAAATTGGGAATAGAAACTGCTGAGAAAGCTTATGAGTACCCCTATAAATACCTGTGAGCCCCAACTATCGGCGTGCAGTTGGAGGGAAAATTTCCCCCTCTGTACCCAGCGCTGTATTGCTCATACTTTACCATATTAATTAATAAATTTATTGCTGCTTGAATATTGGCCTAGTCAAGTTTCTTATAACAGTCCCCATCCCTGCCTGGCCCAGTTGTCCCCATTTCAACAGTCCCCATCCCTGCCTGGCCCAGTTGTCCTCCTTTCTCCTGTCCCCATCCCTGCCTGGCCCAGTTGTCCCCATTTCTCCTGTCCCCATCCTTGCCTGGTTGGTCCAGCCAGGCCCATTTCTCCTGTGCCCATCCCAGTCTGGCCCAGTTGTCCCCATTTCTCCTGTCCCCATCCCAGTCTGGCCCAGTTGTCCCCATTTCTCCTGTCCCCATCCCAGTCTGGCACAGCTGTCCCCATTTCTCCTGTCCCTATCCCAGTCTGGCCCAGCTGTCCCCATTTCTCCTGTCCCCATCCCAGCCTGGCCCAGTTGTCCCCATCTCCAATGATCAGATGGCTGAAGCATTTCTCCTATGACTGTTGTCCCAAAAAAAGGTTCTTCCACACAGGGTGCAAGAGCCTGATCCACAAACTGAGCCAAAATACTGGAATTATTTACAGTTCTGCACAGAAAAGGGGAAGCTGGTTTTTTTTTCTCCTGGCCTTGGTTGTTCCTCCACCTCTCCCTGGTCCCTTGGGTCCATGTTCAGTTGGGTTGGGGTTTGGGTGATATTTTATCCCAAGTTTCTTCTTCCCTCCTTTCTCCACATCTGCAGCTCCTAAGGCTTCACTAAGGCTGCAATTACCGAGATGTGTGAAACACAATTTATCTACTTGGAAACTGTAGATATATGTAGAAATCTAAAAAAACTGGATAACTGTAGAAATCTTGGAGCCAGGCTGGGAGAGCTGGGAATGTCCAGCCTGGAAAACAGAAAGCTCCAGGGAGACCTCAGAGCCCCTTCCAATGCCAAAAGGGGCTTTAAGAGAGATGGGACAAGGGATGGAGTGACAGGACACAGGGAATGGCTTCAAACTGACAAAAGACAGGGTTAAATGGGATATTGGAAAACTGGGAGGGTGGTGAGATCCTGGAATGGAATTCCTAGAGAAGCTGTGGCTGCCCCATCCCTGGAAATGCCCAAGGCGAGGTTGGACAGGGCTTGGAGCAACCTGGGATAATGGAAGGTGTCCCTACCCACGGCAGGGATTGGAATGGGATTATCTTCAAGGTTTCTTCCAATACAAACCATTCCAGGATTCTGGGACCTCCTGCATCGAGGTAAATTTGGTCCAGCTGTCCCCAGCCCTGGCTGTTCCCATTCCCTGACTCCTGTTCTCTGTCCTCTTTCCAGCCTTATCCAGCTCTCCCAGCTGTCCCAAACCTCTGTCCATGTCCCCATCCCCTGTCCCCTCTCCCATCACCAGTGTCCTCCCACAGCCAGGCACGAGGGGGAGATTTTCCTGGTGATCCAAAGGAAAATCTCCAGCAAGGAAATGTTAATTCCACCCATCAGCCTCGTGATTCCCTATTTCCCACACTTTGGTTGTCATTTTTAAAATGTTTCACAGGAAAACTGGTCTCAAAACTTCAAATTTACTGTGGAAGTGAAGAAAATCCTTAAGGAGCTTGTTTTCCAAATAATTTCGTTCTTCCTCAAGGGAACAAACCCCTTAAATAAAGAGCAGCAGAGCCTCAAGTGTGCAAAGGAGATAAAACTCCAGCCTAAAATTATTCAGGGAACAAAAAGCCGAGCCAAGGAGCTGGAGCAACACGACACCAGGATGAAACATTTGGAAAAGCAACCCATTATCAACCTCAAATCCTTTAAAACAGACGCTGTCCCTTGGGATATCTCACTTCCTAATGCAGCCAGGGAGTGCTGCCTGTCCCAGCTCTGATCAAATGACATCTCTGTGACGAGCCCACAATTTCCTTGCTTGGAAAGGGAGATTTAGTAAATTATTTTTGGTGTTTTGTGGCATTTTAAAGGGGACTATGGGAACTAACTAGCTTGTTAGGAGAAACTATTTTGTGAGAAAAGGCCTCAAAACACAAAAAATTTAGGGAGTTTGAGTTTAAAACTGCTAAAAAATACCCCAAATCCTCTCTTTTTTTCCAAGTTTTTCACACATGGGAACAGGCTGGGAACCAGGCAGGCAGGAATGACAGATCTCCTCCCTTTGGGCGGCCTCAGATCAGCTTCAATAGATCCCAAATCCCACCCAGAGTTTCATAATGGCTTTAAACTGACAGGAATTGGCACTTGTGCCAAAAAAAATCCTCCTCCACTCCCAGCTGCTCCTTCCCTCCCTTGTGCTGGCACGGGGAGTGGAGTGCTTTGCATAAAAGAGCTCGGAACGAGCTGCTCTGAATTGAAATTAATTCAGCACACGTGGAGGAAAAGCTCATTTTTAACCCAGGGAAGCCGTGGATCCACCACTCCCACAAAATCCAACCTCGGGAAAAGGCGAACTCAAAGCTGTTTTACCAATTTACGCCAAAATTTGTAAGGAGAAAATGCAAAGCTTGGAGGATCTTGGACCACTTGGGGTCGTCCTTGGATGTTTTCCATCAGGAGAGCTTTGGGATGGGGGTATCCAGAGGAGAAGCAGCATTTTAAGCATGAACTGGATCTTCTCCAGGGAATAGAGAGGAGCATCCTGCCTCGGGACAAGCAGCTGGCAGAAATCTCCCCTGGGATTTGTGCAGAGGGCAAAGGACAGATGAGGATGTTAAAATATTAAAATAAACTTCTTTTTTTTCTTTCCCCCCCCCGGCTTTCCAGCCCATTCCTGTCACAAGCAATATATCCAAAAAGAATTCATGGCACTTTTAATTCACAGCACTAAGTTTCCATGACACTTTGGAAGTCAATAATTTTTTTTCTTTTTAAAAAGAAGGGGGAAAAAAAAAATCAAGTGTGAGGTTTTGAGTGCGAGTAAACATCCCAGGGAAGGGAACACAGGGAAGAAGAATTAAATTATCTCATTCAGCCCAAAAATGAATCCTTTCAATGTCCTAAAACATCCAGTGACATGTGTGCCAGAGGATCCCTGGATCCTGAAACACCCAGTACTGCCTGGGATCCATTTGCAGGAACAGCATGTGTGGGACATCATGGAATCATGGAATGGTTTGGATTGGAAGGGACCTTCAGAGTCATGGAATTCCACCCCTTTCCATGGGCACCCCTTTCCATGGGCACCTTCCACTATCCCAGGCTGCTCCAAGCCCTGTCTAACCTGGCCTGGAACAATTCCAGGGATGGGGGCAGCCACAGCTTTCCTGGAATGTCTTCCAGCACTTGTGAGTCTCTGGGATCATTGTATTAAGATTTCAGGGAGATGTCTTAATTAAAGTGTAAAAAAAACAGAGACAATCCAGGAGGAAGTGGAAAATCAAGAGAGTGAAGGTTTAAAACCTGTGTAGTCCCAAGGTTGGTGGTTGTTCCCTGCATCCTTTTCCTGAAGGATTGGGAAGAGTCTGGAGGTGAGTGACCCATTCCCTGCTGTGCCAGCACCATCCATGGCATGGATAATGGGATGTGATCTGGATGCAGGAGTTTTTCTTTTCCTTTTCCTTTTCCTTTTCCTTTTCCTTTTCCTTTTCCTTTTTTCCTTTTCATTTCCTTGTCCTTCTCCTTCTCCTTTCTCCTTCTCCTTCTCTTTCTCCTTTTTCTTTCTCCTTCCCATCTTTCTCTCCTCCTCTTCCTCCCCACCCTCCTTTTCCTTCTCCTTTTCTTTGCCTCTTTCTCCTTTCTCTTCTCCTGCTTTTTCTTCTCAACATTTCTAGGGATGGAGCATCCACAACTTCCCTGAGCAGCCCAATCCAGCCTCTCACCATCCTCACAGTGAACAATTTCATCTTTATCTCCAATCTAAACCTCTCCCTTCTGTTTAAATCCATCACCCCTCATCCTGTCCATCCAGGCCCCACTAAAAACCCTTCCTCCCATTCCTACAGAAATCCATGGACACAGCCCCAGCTCTGAGAGGAGCTCAGCAATTATTTACCACTGAAGAAATTTGCTTCTTCTACAAAATGTTTTTCCTATTTTAACTCCAGTGGGGGGGGGGGAAAGTGCTTCCCAAGGGCAAACAAACTCTTGACTCACATTTTTCTGCTGATAACAGCAAGACTCCAGAGCGAGGCTCAAGGGAAGGAGATATCTCCTGGTTTAGATGGAAAACAGAGAGGAAAATGTCAGGAACAGGTGAAGAAATGGCTGCAGGATCCTAAAGGAAAATCTGCTGTCATTTATTGAGTAGGTGCTGGTTTTTTGTTGTGGTGTCTGGTTTTTGGGGATGTTTCTTGCCTCTGGTGGCACTGCCAAGGCAGAAGCTGCACACAGACCTGAATCCACGTGTTTGGGAAAGGGAGAAACCAGAGGGATGATCTCTGTGCTTCCACGTCGTTGTCATTCCCAGCAGGAATTATTTTCCAAGGTATTTCAAATGGGGAGAGCAAATCCTCTTCTTTCTCCTCTTTGTTCACCCACCGAATCCAGGATGGCTCATTTGGCAATTCCATGGAGGCAGAAGGACCAACCATGGATCAAAAACCTCAGCTACAAATCAATTAATCCAAAAATATCCTAAATCCACCGCTCTGTGGGAATGGGATCGTGGAGGATGTGACATCCCACAGCAAAATGAGATTCCTTTGTTGAGTGAGGAAAGGAAACCACAGGGACTCACAGGACCCAGCTCTGGGGTCTCCAACAGCAGAAGGACCTGGAGCTGCTGGAGCAAATCCAGAGGAGGCCATGGAGATGCTCCAAGGGCTGGAGGCCCTCTGCTCTGGAGCCAGGCTGGGAGAGCTGGGAATGTCCAGCCTGGAGAAGAGAAGGATCCAGGGAGACCTCAGAGCCCCTTCCAGTGCCTGAAGGGGCTCCAGAAGAGCTGGAGAGGGACTTTGGATAAGGACCTGAAGTGCCGGGACACAGGGAATGGCTTCCTACTGCCAGAGGACAGGGATAGATGGGATACTGGGAAGAAATTCCTCTCTGAGAGGGTGGTGAGGGGCTGGGATGGAATAACCAGAGAAGCTGTGGCTGCCCCATCCCTGGAAGTGTCCAGGTCCAGGCTGGATGAGGTTTGGAGCACCTTGGGATAACGGAAGGTGTCCCTGTCCATGGCAAGGGGTGGAACTGGATGAATTTGAAGGTCCCTTCCAACCCAAACCATTCCATCATTCTGATATGACTCCACCATATCCTGGCAATGGAATCATGGCTTTTCCTTTGCCAATTCCAAAGGATAGATTCAATCCACCAGGAAATCGTGGCAGAATTCCCAAAAATATTTGTTCATGTGCAAACATCTGTATTGATCCAACTTCAGCTGTGAAGGGGAGAGGACTTTGCTCCCCAAGTGCTTGGGCCTTGGACTTTTCCCTGCTTGGAAAGGTTGAGAAAAAAAATCCATACACTGCCAATTGCAAATATTTGGATTGGGAATATGGTTTGGATGTTCAGCATTGTCCAGCAGAGCTCTTCCACAAGCATGTGGCCACCCAGGGATCTGGTTTTATCCCAATTTAAAGCAGTTACACCACCAGCTGCCATTGCAATATTCCCACCTTGCAGGACCTGCTACTCCAGCGTTCCTGTCAAAAAATATTTGCAAATCCTTTTGGTTTCAGGAAATTTCACAACAGCACCAAAGAGAGGGGAAGCAAATTTCCTGACAATCTGAGCCGTGGCTTTTGCTGGAAAAGCTGAGGGGAAAGTGGTATCAGATGCTTCTTTGCAAGCCCTGGATGAGAGGGAAGGATGTTCAGGAAGAAGGAGGTGAATTTTTGAGACTTTTCTGCGTTTTTTTTTTTACCTGATTCCTCTCCCAGCTGGTTCTTTGGTTCTGTGGGCAGCACCACCCAACAAAACAGGTGAATGCACATCCAAAGGTCACAAAGGGAATTCAACTTACTTGATTCCTCCTGGGACCAATTTTTCCTGACATTTCATCCACTGAAGCTCCCTGTGTATTGTTGAAGCACCTTTTGACGGAGCTTGGCACATCCATGGCTTCTCCTTGTCCTCCCAACAGCTCCGTGATGTCCCAATGCTTCTCCTGCCCTGCACAGATGAGTCATATCCAGGTTTTTAAGAAGAACCATGAATTTTTGGTGCTCAGCAGCACCAGTTTGGGGGCACACCACTATTCCTGGGGGGCTACAGGGAGACTCCAGCTCCTCTTCCCCTTCCAGCCTCTGAAGGGTGCTTTGCTCTGGGAACTCCTTTCTTCAAGCTTTGCTCCAGAGAGGCTAAAATTAAACGAGTGATTCCATTGCTGACTGAAAACAGAGCATTCCTTCCCCACCCACGTGTTTTGGATGGACATCAGAAGCCAAACCCCGGCTGCTCTGCCCCATGTGGAAAAACAATCTTCTATTCTGATCCTCCATCCACCGCAGCTCGCTCCAGTCGGGATGTTCAGTTCCCAGCCTGGCATTCAGGGGGCTCTGAAATGGGATTTGCCTGGAAATGGAAAACATAAACACAAGCAGCCACTATCTCTGCAGCTTATTGCCCTGAACAAAAGCTTATTCTGCTCCAGAGAAGGGGGTGGGGGGGGGATGGAAACAGAAGTTAATTCATGGATAAAGCAAGGGAAATAAAATCCCTTCACGATCTCCTTTCCACCCTGTATGTCCCCAAGTTCTTTGGGAAAGTGGAGATTTGCAGGCAGCCAGTGGAAAGATGGAGATCTCTCTCTCTGCAACTCCAATCCTCATAGGGATAAAATCCTAAATATCCCAGTCCTCACTGAGCCACTGCCAGGTGGTGCAAACCTGCTCCATGGCCATCAAGCCCCACTGGAGTCATGCAATCACAAAACAATTTGGATTGGAAGGGATTTTTGAATATCATCCAATTCCAAACCCCTGCCATGGGTAGGGACACCTTCCACTATCCCAGGCTGCTCCAAGCCCCATCCAACCTGGCCTTGGACACTTCCAGGGATACAGGAGCAGCCACAACTACTCTGGAAATTCCATTCCATCACCTTAGCACCCCCACAGGGAATAATTCCTTCTCAAAATCCCATCTAACCCTACCCTCTGGCAGTGGGAAGTTATTTCCTGTGTCCTGGCACTCCACCCCTTGTCCCAAGTCCCTCTCCAGCTCTCCTGGAGCCTCTTCAGGCACTGGAAGGGGCTCTGAGGTATCCATGGAGCCTTCTCTTCTCCAGGATGGACATTCCCAGCTCTCCCAGCCTGGCTCCAGAGCAGAGGGGCTCCAGCCCTTGGAGCATCTCCGTGGACTCCTCTGGATTTGCTCCAGCAGCTCCAGGTCCTTCTGTTGGAACCCCAGAGCTGGAGGAAGCTCTACAGGTGGGGTCTCACCTAATCAAGGTAGAAGGACAGAATTCCATCTTTTCCTCCTGCCCACACTGTTGGATGAGCCTGGATCTCTGGATTCCTGAACCTCCATCACTGATCTCCAAGTTCTTGTGTGCATCACTGGATCAGCATCTCCTGTAGCATCCATCGCTAGGATCCCAAATATTCCCCAGGAGAGCCCAGCACCACAAAATCCCCTCCTGGTCCAAATTCCCAAAGCGTGGAGCCAGGAAGGAATCCCCTGCCCACCCTGGTCCCCCCTCACCCTCTGCCTCCCTCAAATCCCTGCACAATTCTCAGAGCACCAGCTGGTCTTTTCCCACCCGGAATCCATCAAAGGGACAAAACAGGGGCTGTGACACCAATCCCTGTGCCCTGCTGCCTTCCCCCCTCTCTCCATATGTTCCTTCCCCACCCTGCACTTCCCACCCCCTTCCCATCGAGCTGAGGCTGGACAAAACTCATGACAGAAGTGATTCCAATCCCGGTCCCTCCTGGAGCTTCATTCCCAGCTCAGCCTCACAGCAGGGACAGCCAGGAACTAAACCCACGGCAGCTGCTTTCCTTTAACCCATTTTTTTTCCCAAAAAAAATCCCCTTTTCCACCCAGGCAGCCCTATCCCATCCGCTGGGATACCCCCCACCCCCAAAATGCGATTCCCATCTGGAATTCCTCTAGATGTCACCCTCAGCCATCTTTTCCACACAAACACCCCCCTCCCTCCCTCCCCCGGCTCGCATTTTCCTTTCTCCAAGATCTTTTTTTTTTTTTTTTTCAAAATTTTTTTTTTTTTTTTTTTTTTTTTTTTTTAAATTCCTTTCTGATCTCTTTCCGGCCATGTGTGATTGCAGTTTCCTCCGGGCGTCCATTTCATCAGCCCGAAATTAAGGAGCAGCAGAGGAAAAAAAAAGGGGCGGCGGGCGGGCGGGCGGTGGGAACCCCCTCCCCTTCCCCCCCCAATCCCACCTCCCCACCCACCACCGACCACCCCAACCCCGCATCCCACATCCCTTCCCACCGCCACCCCGCTGCTCCCCAAACCTCCCCAAGCACCTCTCTCCACACCCCATTCCCAACCCCGGCCCCGCTTGGCCCGGAGGCCGGGGAGAGGGAGGAGGATTTTTGCCACCTCACCATCACTTTTGGGGTGACTTGGCTTTTTTTTTTTTTTTTAAATTTTTTTATTGTGGGGCTGGATTTGTCCTCCCCACATCCAAAAACTCATCCGCAAGCAAGGCCGGCGTTGTCTTTTCCCACCGCCGCTGGATGCCAGCGCCAGGGCCGGATCCAGCCTTGGTGACACGAAGGTCACGGTACCTCCAGCCCGGCCTTTTCCTCCCGGCTCTCGCCAATCCCGGCTGCGTGTCCTGGCCGTGCTCCGCTCGTCCGTAGAGGAAACCCACGCCCGGGGCGATCCCAGAAAATCCCCAGGGGAAGCTTTCGGCCCTTTGGTTCCGTCCTCTCCTGCATGAGACAATCCCGGCTGTGCGGCTCCGCCGGGCGATGGCCGAGCAGTGAAGATGTCCATGGCCAGGCTCAACAGCGTCAATGGCTTCTTGGAGGACACCAGGATGGAGCCGGGGGACATGGGCAGGATCCTGCGCTGCCTGGAGATGGGCACCGTCCTCACCTTGTTCTACCAGAAGAAGTCGCAGAGGCCGGAGAGAAGGACCTTCCAGGTGAAGCTGGAGACTCGCCAGATCATCTGGAGCCGGACGCCCGAGAAGGTGGAGGGGGACAGTGAGTATCGGGGGGACAGGGAGGATTGAGGGGACAGGGAGGATTGAGGGGGACAGGGAGGACTGGGGAGACAGAGGAGTATCAGTGGCAGTGGTGTTGGGGGGCTGGGGATGTGCTGGTGGGATGCTGAGCTGTATTGGGGTGACTGGCTGGGGGTGTCCTGCCACAGTGGGGTAAGTGGTTGTGGGGTGCTTGGATGTGTTGGGATGTCCTGCTGTGGTGGAGGAAGCTGATTGTGGGGTGTCTGGATGTGTTGGGGTGCCTGGGTTTTGTGGCATGTCCTACAGTGGTGGTGGGGTAATTGGTTGTGGGGTGCCTGCGTCTGTTGGGGTGTGCTACAATGGTGGGGTGACTGGCTGGGGGAGTTTCTGGGTGTGCTGGGTTTCCCAGCCATGATGGAGTAACTGTTTTTGGGGTGCCTGACTGTGTTGGAGTGTCCTGCATTGGTGGGGTAACTGGTTGTGGGATTTCTGGTTGTGTTGGGATGTCCTACCATGGGGAGTCTGCCTGTGGGGTTTGTGGCCATGTCGGGAGGTTCCACTGTGGTGGGGTAACTGGTTTTGAGGTTCCTGGCTGTGGTGGGATGTCCTTCCATGGTGGGGTAACTGGTTGTGGGGTTCCTGGCTGTGGTGGGATGTCCTTCCATGGTGGGATAACTGGTTGTGGGGTTCCTGGCTGTGGTGGGATGTCCTTCCATGATGGGGTGACTGGTTGTGGAATTCCTGGTCACAGGGGGATGTCCTACCACAGTGGGGTGTTCTCCCCCATGGAATGTCCTACCACAGTGGGATATTCACCCCTGTGGAGTGTCCTGCTTTGTCAGGGTGCCTGGCCATGGGGTGATTCCCATAAAAGCAGGAGCTGCTGGGCTGAGCATCCTTCACCTCCTCCATCCCACCTTGGAAGTTGTTCTGTGGGATCAAGCTGCTTCTGTTTCATCCCTGGGAATTTATATCCTCCCTGGCAAGGAGGGAAAAAAATGGCCATCCCTGTTCCTGCTCATGGTGCTTTTTTGACCCCAAAACCCCACTGGAGCATCCATAAAAATCACCCTTCCATGTGGATTCACTGGTGGTTAGGAGGTTGTTGGGATGTTATCCCAACAGTGGGAATTGTCATTACTTCAAAGCTTTGATTGAACTAAAAAAAATCCAGTAGAAGGAAGCTACTAAGGGATTGGGGTGCCCTGGAGCTACACCATCATCCCACATCCCCGTGCAGGGAAGGAACTCAGTTTTGGGATATCACCTCACCTGGGTGATGGCAAAACCCACCCCAGAGGTTTGGGAGGTGCCTTTTTCCTGGAGAGCCTCCTCCAAAATCACCAATGACCCCTCCTAAAAATCACCACCTACTGCTGATTCTGTGCTAGATCCAGCAAAATCCCCTGGAAGCTTCAGCTCCTGCTTGGAGGTGCTGATCCTGAGGTGGAATTCCAGCTTTGAGCCAGGAGAAGGAGGGTGGCACTCAGAGCTGAGCACAGGCATGAGCAGGATCTGTGCTTGTCCAGATTTTCCAGATACAGGAGCAGATCTGTAGGAGCAGAAGGTGATGGGAAGAAGGGCACCCAGTTTTGGAGAGGTATTTTAGATCCTCATGGAGAGAAACTTGTTATCCAGTCATGGAAATAATGCATTTCCAGCTCCTTGTTTATTCCAGAAGTGCTGTGCACTGCCAGATCAGGATCTCAGGTTGCTCAGATGCTGTGCCTCAGTTTCCCCTCTGGAGCCTTAGGATCTGTCTTTTCCCATACAGCAGCCCAGTCTCCCCCATGTGAATGAGTAGACATCCTCCAAGGTCATCCAGAAGGATGAAAAAAGGAGGAAAATCCTTTTGGAAATGTTCAATCCTGCCATCCCATCCCACCATTCACTTTTCCTAGTCTGGAGTGGGAGAAATCCCCTTCCTGGTGCTGGGCTGGAGCATTCTCACCCCATGGTCCAACCCTCTCTTCCCACTCTCTGTGATTTTATGGAAGTGTTGGGATCTCCCAGACCTCACGCCTGCCCAGACCATTTTAAATCCCCCCTTTCAAGCCAGTGTCCTCCTTGGAGAGGGATTAGTGGGAAGTGCTGATGTCTCTGTTAGGGACTGTCAGGGCCAGGACACAGATCCTGGCTCTCCCCTGGACCCCCAGGATAATTACACGCTTTGTTAAGCAGCCTCTGGACACGTGTCCATGTGTCCATGCCTGGGATCGTGTCCATGCCTGGGAATGCCTGGAGCATGGCCTCCAAAATTAACCTCATCCTGGAGGGCTTCCAGCTCGTCGCCCTCAGCAGACCCCAGTTCCCAGCACAAGGAATCTGGTGGAAAACAGCCATAAAAAAAGAATCTTTACAAGAAATTAAAGGAAAGGGGGGTGAAGGCAGTGTGAAAAACCCAAGAGGATTTTGGAGAGGTGATTTGACAACACCTCCAACCTTGTTAATGGCAAATAAATGGAATTAGGACTTTTTTGGAAGGAGAAAATCCAGTTGGGATTTATCACTGTTGGACAAGGAAGGAATACTTTATTCCAGGCAGGATACAGTCTTCCAATTTCCCTTGTCCAGGAGGGTCTGAGCTGCCACATCCTGCAAAAAGGGATGACCCCAGTGCCCAGGCTAGCAGGAATTCCCAGCACAACCATTCCCTCCAACGCCTTTGCTTCCCTCCTAATGCCTGAAAAAAATCTCCCAGGCTCTCAGCATCCCTAAAATCCCACTGGGCAGAACCTGCTCCTCCATCATCTCCCCACCATTCCAAATCTTTTTTTGCACCACGCTGCTCGCTTTGCATTAGAAAAGAAAAGGGATTTTCGCAGCTGGAACCGACTTCCAGAGTGTTTTAATCGCCCAGGACAATGGAGACAATGCGGGGAGGAGTTTGGAGACAGAGTTCTGACAGGATCGAGGCAAATCCGCTGCAGATGTGGTTTCCAGGAAGCTGCTGCTCGGGTGTATTGTGCAGCCCCTCACCGCTCCCTTTTCCCCTGGTTTTTCGTGGGAATGGGCTGTTTGCCCTGGGGGAGAAGGATTTCGGGGTGTTGGTGGATGAAAAACTGCTGCTGGCAGCCCAGAAATTCCCCATGTCCTAGTTCATCCCACAGTGCAGGCAGCAGGAAAATGGGAATTCTGCCCCGCTGCCCTGCTCAGGTGAGACTCCACCTGCAGAGCTGCCTCCAGCTCTGGGGTCCAACAGCAGGATGGAGATGCTGGAGTGAATCCAGAGGAAGCCATGGAGATGCTCCAAGGGCTGGAGCCCCTCAGCTCTGGAGCCAGGCTGGGAGAATTGGGAATGTCCATCCTGGAGAAGGGAAGGCTCCATGGAGACCTCAGAGCCCCTTCCAGTGCCTGAAGAGGCTCCAGGAGAGTTGGAGAGGGACTTGGGACAAGGGATGGAGGGACAGGACACAGGGAATGGCTTCCTACTGCCAGAGGGCAGGGTTAGATGGGATATTGGGAAGAAATTCCTCCCTGTGAGGGTGCTGACGCCCTGGCAGAGGTTGCTGAGAAAAGCTGTGGCTGCTCCTGGATCCCTGGACATGTCCAAGGCCAGGCTGGATGGTGCTTGGAGCAACCTGGGATAGTGGAAGGTGTCCCTACCTATGGCACCTTGGAATGAGATGAGCTTTAAGGTCCCTTCCAACATAAACCATTCCTGGAATTAGGAACAGCTCCCAGAGATTGGGTGCAAGGCCAGATCCTGGAGGAGTTAAATCCAAGGAGTAGCAGCATTGCAACTTGTTAGCAAAGCCTTGGTAGCCACTGACTTCTCACCACTCCCTGGCACCCTGTGGATGGGCAGGTTTGAGGTTGAGTGGCTGCTTTTTAACCTATAAACCCATTTTTATCCCCAAAATCTGCCTGTTCTTATGGAAAAGACTTTGCTCTGAGCCACGGGAGCCATGCGGTGACAACACAGTTTCATTCCTTGAGATCTTGCCCAAAAACAAAGCTCGTGGTGGGGTGGAGAGCTCCTGTATGTCACTTGTGCTAAAATCCCACCCTGATCCGTGAAATTTGGCTTGCAGTCATCCAGCAAAGGAAGGCTGGATAAAGCCTCCACTGTTTTCTGGTGCTTTTCCACCAAGAAAAACTATTCTTCTCCTCTTTTCTTGCTTAATCAGCCCAATTCCTCCCCCATCCCTTATTCCTCCCTGCATTCAGCTTTTCTTTCCCCTTTGGATCCCCCCTTTGGATTCAACTGAGGGTTTCCACCAAGGCACGTCTGCAGCCTTCCCCACCACCACATCGGAAACGCAGCCGGGCTGGAAATTCTCCGGGAAATGACCCATTTCCTCGGCAGGACAATACCCCTGGCGAGGTGGTCTGGCCACCCTGGGTCACACAAAGCCCTTTCCGGTGTCGGTGCCTCGTTCCCAGAGGACAAACCTGCCCGGGGGGTGATGCTTGTGGGATCAAGAACAATTTTGTGTGTTGTTCCTAATATTATGTTATTATTCTTGCTCCCAGTGGGATGTGTCCACTGGGAAAATTGGAAATGTCCCTTGGTGGAGTAGCAGTGAGGAAGAGCGTGGTCCGGAAACCCGGCCCTGCCGCCGCTGTTGGAGCTTTATTTAGCGGGATAATGAGGGAGCAGAGCAGCAGGAAAGCAACGCCCTGTGGTCCCAGCTGCCACTTTAGGGAAGAGTTCTCCAAGGAAAACACGAGCTCAGCCTATCCCAGTGCAGGGTCTGGCTTGGGGAGGACAAGGTGGCTGGAGATTTGCTGGTTGGGATGGGGTGGGATGAGCCTGGAGGATGCGTGGCAGCCACAAAGCTAGGAAAAGAGTGGGCAGCGCTGTCGGGATGCCACGTCCTGGGGACACGAGTTCCTGGAGGACACACAGGGATGGGGGCCATCAGGCACACAGAAGCAAGGCAGCAGGGGCACCCTGTCCTTGGGACACAGATCCCTGGATGAGACTTTTCCGTGGCATCCGTGGTGCTGTCACTCAGCTGCAGGAGCATTGCAGGGACGTCATCCTGGGGACATCCTCAGACACAGATCCCTGGAGGACACGTGGCTGTGTCATCCTGGTCCTCTCACACAGCTGCAGCAACACTGCAGGGATCCCATCTTGGGGACATCCTGGGATACAGATCCCTGGAGGACACATGGCTGTGGCCCAGGAGTGCCATGGAGACACCCCATCCTGGGAACACAATTCCCTGGAGGACACATGGCCGTGGCATCCATGGTGGTACACTCAGCTGCAGCAGCACTGCTGGGACACCCCGTCCTGGGGACATCCTGGGATACAGATCCCTGGAGGACACAAGGCTGTGGCACCCTGGTGCCATCCCACTCCAGCGGGCAGTGCCACAGGGACATCCCATCCTGGGAACAGTTCCCTGAATGGACATGCCATACCCATGGTGCCATTGCATATCACTGGAGGACACTGGGGACATGTCACCCTCAGACACATGGCCACAGCATCCATAATTCCATCACACACTCCTGAAGTTATCCCATCCTGGGAAAAAGGCTCTCCAGAGGACAGATGTTCTCCTGGAATTCCCACTTCCCTGAGCCACTCACATGAGGCTGTGGTGGCAGGGGATGGTTTTCATGTTCCTCTCTCCCTGCAGTCGACATTCGGGAGATCAAGGAGATCCGCCTGGGGAAGAATTCCCGGGATTTCGAGCGCTACCCCGAGGACGCTCGCAAGCTGGACTTCACCATGTGCTTCATCATCCTCTACGGGATGGATTTCAGGCTGAGGACGCTCAGCGTGGCCGGTGCGTTGGGTCCCTCCCCATTCCCTGTGTCCATCCTTGGGGTCCCATCTGCTTCCCAACATCCCATCATCCCCATCCCAGCCTCATCGCCCTTCTCTTCCTCCAACAGCTTTCTGCGAGGAGGACATCAACCTATGGATAACGGGGCTCAACTGGCTGGTGGCTGACACCCAGAGAGCCCAGACCCCACTGCAGATCGAGAGGTGAGGAAGGACCAGCAGATCCCATTTCCTGGTCCCTGTTTTGGGAAGAAAACCTGCCCTGGGCTTGGACCTCTTTGGGTTTGAGCACTGTCTGTCCATCCTTTCCTTCCCAGGTGGCTACGGAAGCAGTTTGATGGGATGGATCGGGCCAGGGAAGGCAGGTGAGCCACCAGCACAGTGGGTTCAGCTGGACAGAACCATATTCCTCCTGTTGCATCCCAAATCTGCAGGTTGAGCCAGGCTAGGGGTGAGGTTTGTGTGACAAGGGAGCACCAGGGTTTTTGGGATGCTTGAAGGCACCAAAAATCAGAGATTGGGTGCAGGTCACATCCTTGTGACTGTGAGGACCACTGGGACCTATCCCTATGCCACATTTTCATCAGTGCCAGAGGGGCCAGGCCATTAATGCAGCCCATAATTATCTTCCCAAACCAAGGGAATTTGGACTTAAATTATTATGGAAATGGGAATGGGCATCACCTCCAAGTAGGATGATGTCTTAAGAGTGCCCAGTTGGTTCTTGGATGCACTTCCTCTCCTTGTCTCTCTGCTCACAGTCATTCCAGACACCACGTAATTAATCTCAGAAACATGGAATCATGGAATGGTTTGGGTTGAAAAAGACATTAAAAATCATCTAGTTCCAGCTTCCACTAGACCAGGTTGCTCCAAGCCCCATCCAACCTGGCCTTGGACACCTCCCAGAATGAGACATCCACAATTTTCCTGGGTCCTGTGCCACTGCAGGGATCCACAGGCCAGGAGGGTAGGATCCCTCTGCCAGGCACCAAGATTTGGGGGGGGACCCTTGGTTTTGGGAGCTGAGACTCATCCAGGGATCTGGCAGTACCCTGACTCTGGTTTTCCCTCTGGCAGCATCACAGTGAAGGACCTAAAGGCGATGCTGCCCCAGGTCAACTACCGTGTTCCCAACATGAGATTCCTGCGGGATAAACTCGTGGTAAGGACCCTCTGGACACCCCAGCTATGAGGGAGATGCTCTTCAACCTGCCCCACATGGGCTGGGGCCACCGTGGTGTCCCTGGTTCCGATGGAGTGGCCCCACTCTCATCCAGCCCCATCTCCCACAGGAAGTGGAAGCCAGGAATGAGATGACTTTCTCCCACTTCATCCAGTTCTACAAAAACCTGATGTTTGATGCCCAGAAGTCGGTAAGATCCATGGTTTGGCCTCCCAAATGTCCCCATCCTGGTGGGATGTGTCCCACTCCAGCTAAGCCTGGACTCCTTCTCTGCTTTCCAGGTCATTGAGCAGCTGGAGCTCTCCTTCCCCTTGCGGTGAGATTCCAGCTCCCATCCCAATCAATATTCCAAGAGTTGATCCATAGAGTGGGAAATACAGCCAGGCTGTGGGGCAGAGCAGAGAATGGGAATGGGGATGGGAGAAGGGATAGGAGAGGGGATGGGGCAGGGGATAGAAGCAGGGATGGGAGAAGAGATGGGCATATGGGAGAAGGGATGGGAGCAATGATGGGAGCTGGGATGGAAGCAAGGATAGGAGCAGGAATGGGAGAAGGGGTGAGCAGGGATGGGAGATGCGGCAGCTGCCAGGGATGTAGGGACATGTCACCCTGCCCTTCTCCCCGTGTCCTTGGATAACACTGCACATTCCAGCTGGTGTTGGCCTTTCCCAGTCATGGGTTGGAGGGACTGGTGGGAATGGGGGTCATGGTGAAGCTGAGCTGCAGATGGGTGCTGTTGGCCTCAACTCTGCCGTGGGATCTATCCCAATTCCTTCTCCTGCTCCTCACTGGTGGCTGCTCCTTGTCCCAGGAATGTGGACCGCCCTGAGCTGTGCCAGGTGTCCCTCTACGACTTCCAGAAGTTCCTGCTGCATGACCAGAAGGTGGGGCTTCCCTGAGAACTCTGCAGCCTAAGGAACCCACATGGGATGCTCCAGCCCAGTTCCTCCCCTAACAACAGCCATGTTTGTATCCCAGGAATCCTGGGCCAGTGACGTGGGCGTGGTGCGGGACTACATGTGCTCCTACCTCAAGGAGAGCTCCAACGAAGTGTCGGATCCCTCCTTCCAGCTGGATGAGGTGGGTGTCCCCACACAGTGTCCCTACAGGGATGTCCCCGGCACCATCAGGCTCTGACCTCTCTGCTTCTCCCCCTCCCAGTTCCTCACATACCTCTTCTCCAAGGAAAATATGGTGATGGATGCTAAGTATGAGCGTGTGGTGCCTGAGGAGATGAACCACCCGTTGTCCCAGTACTGGATCTCCTCATCCCACAACACGTAAGGAATTTTTCCCCACATGGGCGTTCCTCAGGGTCATCCATGAGCATCTTGTCATCCTTGTCTCTCCTCTGCAGGTACCTGACAGGAGACCAGTTCTCCAGTGAGTCCTCCCTGGAGGCGTACGCCCGGTGCCTGCGGATGGGCTGCCGCTGTATTGAGTGTGAGTCCCACCAGCCCTTCACAGGGATGCTGGAACCCCTCATGTCCCATCAAACAGACCATTCCCTGCCCCCATCCCATGCCACCAGGGCAGAGTATCTTTCTCCTCATTTGGGTGCTCAAAAAATGGTTCCCAACACGTAGTTGGTGGCAGACATGAATGAACCAAGGTGTTTTCCTTCTCAGTGGATTGCTGGGATGGCCCAGATGATCTCCCCATCATCTACCACGGCCACACACTCACCTCCAAGATCAAATTCCTGGATGTGCTGCACACCATCAAGGAGCACGCCTTTGTCACCTCTGAGTAAGCCCCAGCTCCCCCAATGATCTCTGAATTCTGGGAACCTCTCCCTTCCCTTCATCTGAGGCCACCATTTCCACCTGCTTGCTGCAGGTTCCCCATCATCCTCTCCATCGAAGACCACTGCAGCATTGTCCAGCAGAGGAACATGGCCTGCCACTTCAAGAAGGTTTTTGGGGACATGCTCCTCACCAAGCCAGTGGACATCAACGCCGATGAGTTGCCCTCACCCACCCAACTCAAGAAGAAAATCCTAATCAAGGTGTGGAGCAGGCAAAACCCCTCTTTGCAGGAGGGACACAGATTGTGTTGGGTTCTATACCAAGAGATGGTCAAGGGGAACAAGGGATGGTGGGAAGGCACCTGAGGGAGGTTGATCCTGAGGGTTGGGAGGTCAGTGTGACCCATGGCCACCACTGAGCTCCCCTCCCTGGGTGTCCCCCAGCACAAGAAACTGGTCGAAGGGAACCTGTATGAGGAGGTCTCCACCGCCAGTTACTCTGAGAACGACATCAGCAACTCCATCAAGAATGGAATTCTCTACCTTGAAGACCCCATCGACCATGTAAGGGAGGCCGTCAGGGGCTGAGTGGGATCTGTCAGACACTGGGGCTTGGGATGGGCTCTCTTAGACCACTGTGATGCAGTGAGGGGGAAGAAAGGGATTAAAAGTCCCATCCCAACGCTCCATCCCTCCATGTCATCCTCTTCCTCACCCCACCGATGCTCTTCCTCCTTCCCAGACCTGGAGCCCTCATTATTTTGTCCTGACAAGCAACAAGATCTACTACTCAGAGGAGACATCCCGCTACCAGTTCAACGAGGATGAAGAGGAGGTGGAGCAGAAGGAGGTGCGTGAGGGGCAGGACGTGCCCACAGGGCGAGGCGACAACTCCGTGGGGAGGGTGCCAGGGTGACAACACCCACTTTGGGATGAACTTGCAGGAGTTCAACAACAACGAGCTCCACTTCACGGAGAAGTGGTTCCACGGCAAGCTCGGGGGTGGCCGTGACGGGCGGCAGATTGCAGAGAAGCTGCTGCACGAGTACTGCACTGAGACAGGCGGCAAGGACGGCACCTTCCTGGTGCGCGAGAGCGAGACCTTCGTGGGTGACTACACCCTCTCCTTCTGGTAGGAGCTTCAGCAGGGAGGCAGGATCCCACCCTCCCTGGGTGACCCTCCTGTCAGTGCCTGATTTGGTGGCTGGAATGGCTTTTTTGGGGGAAATGTCACCTTATTGGGCAGCTCGTAGACCCCAAATGTGGGGTGGTGCAGATGTGGACCCAGATTGACTTGGCTTTCTCCCACCCCTATGGCAGGAGGTCCAGTCGGGTGCAGCACTGCAGGATCCACTCGAGGCAGGAGGCTGGGGCCACCAAATTCTACCTGACAGACAACCTGGTCTTCGACAGCCTCTACAGCCTCATCTGCCACTACCGGGAGGTGCCGCTGCGCTGCAACGAGTTTGAGATGCGCCTCACCGACCCTGTCCCCCAACCCAACGCCCACGAGAGCAAAGAGTGAGAATCATTCCAATCCATATCCCCCCAGTCCCGTGGGTCCACCAGTCTCCTCCAGCCCCAGCAGGGTGTGGAGATGCCGATGCCAGCCCCCAGTCTCCATGTTCTCCCTGAGCAGGTGGTACCACGCCAGTTTGACGCGTCTCCAGGCCGAGCACATGCTGATGCGGGTCCCGCGGGATGGAGCATTCCTGGTGCGGAAGCGCAGCGAGCCCAACTCCTACGCCATCTCCTTCCGGTGAGTGTGGCCACCACGAGGCCACTTGGGCTTGGCCAAGCTGCGGATTTGTGATAACCTATCTGTTGTGACCCCAAGCTAGGTGGCAGGGCTTTGCTGTGGGTGACACGGTGGGACACGTGATGGTGTCATGAAGGGGAAACCTTCTCTGTGACCTCCTCGGGGTGGTCACCTTGCTGGCATTCCCAAACATCACCTGCCTATCCCAATCATGGAGACAAGATTCGGCCACCCCTCACCCATCCCATTCCCATCTCTCGTGGCCCCAGGGCGGAGGGGAAGATCAAGCACTGCCGCATCCAGCAGGAAGGGCGGCTGTTCATGCTGGGCAGCTCGGCCGAGTTCGAGAGCCTCGTGGACCTCATCAGCTACTATGAGAAGCACCCGCTGTACCGCAAGATGAAGCTGCGCTACCCCATCAACGAGGAGACCCTGGAGAAGATGGGCACCACTGTGAGTTCTCCCAGCAGTGGGGATGGTGGGGATTCTGTGCCATAGGAAACCAAGCCCCATCCCCAGCTCCATCATCTTCCAGAATTTTGGTTGGAGTCCAACCAGAACCGGCCAAGCTAGTTGCGCTGTCATCACCCACCATTAAAACTCCACCATAACTCCCTTTTCCAACAAGTTGCAGGGGGATATTAGATCCCACTCAACCTCCTCTCATCCCCTCATAGCCCCTGCCCACTCCCAGGTGACCCCCTCAGGTACTTCTTGCAGGAACTGGACTATGGAGCCCTGTATGAGGTGCGGACCCCCCACTTCTACGTAGAGGCCAACAAGATGCCAATGGCCAGGGTAAGGAGCCAAGCTGATGTCCTGGGGAGGTGGTGGGTGGTGGGATATGGCAATTCGAGTGCTGGGGTTCCTGGTTGACCGCTGACCAGAGAAATGGTTCAGTTGTACTCCGTTTCTTTGACCCTCAAGTGATGCTGGAGCTGGACCAAGCCAGCATCACCATCACTTGGAGACAGTCTGAGCTCCAGTGACAGCATTGTCACATTGTGGTGGGGGACAGGGCTGGAAAGACCCCAGCCTGGAGCAGGGACCTGGCACAAGTTTGCCCCAACAGCAAGGAAATCCCACTGCACTGGAAAACACCTAAAAAGCAGGTCTGAGGGTGGTGAGAATAGAATATATTCCAGTAGAGAATGTACTCTACTGGAATAGAGAAGTTGTGGATGCCCCATCCCTGGAAGTGCCCAAGGCCAGGCTGGACAGAGCTTGGAGAATCTAGTGGAAGGTGTCTCTGCCCATGGTGGAATGGGTTGGAATGTGATGACCTTTAAGGTCTATTCCAACCCTTAACATCCTGTGATGCCATGATTTGGGGTCAGGATCCCCCCCCACTCCACTATGGGGCTCTAGGGGCTGGGCTGAGTGAGGTGCCAGGCACTGGGTGGTGACACACATGTCCCTCTTCCTGGTGTTCCCAGTGCACGGTGAAGGCTCTGTATGACTACAAAGCACAACGGGAGGACGAGCTGTCATTCTGCAAGCAGGCCATCATCCACAACGTGGACAAGCAGGACGGGGGCTGGTGAGGGTGGTCACTTGGGTGTCACCGTGGGCGGGACATGGAGGGGACACCCCGAGTATTCCCTCAGCGGGTTTTAACTCAGCCTCCTTCTTTGTCCCCCCACCCTTTCTCCAACCATCCCCTGGCACTGCATGCAGCAGGGACATCCCTGTCCCCTCCTCCCCAAAATCTGTCCGCTCGCCTTGATCCTCTCACCCCTTGCAGGTGGCGGGGGGACTATGGAGGAAAGAAGCAGCTCTGGTTCCCGGCCAACTACGTGGAGGAGATCGTCGGCACCCAGGCACAGGAGCAGGATGAGGCCGTGAGTGCCACCTCCCTGGGATCCTGGGAGCGAGGACACTGGAGGCTCCCAAGAGTCTTGACCAAATCCAGACCCTTATCCTGAGGCTGGGAAATGCTCACGATCCTGCTCCACCTTGGATCCTTATCCACAGGCTGGGGGATGCTCATGGTTCTGCTCCAGCTAGACCCTTATCCAGAGTCTAGGGAACGTTCCTGGCCCTACTCCAACTTGGACCTATTCCTGGGACTTGGGAAATGCTCATGGTCCTTTTCCAGCCCATATCTTTATCCAGAGGCTGTGGGATGCTCCAAGCCCCACTCCAGCTTGGACCCTTTTCTGGAAGCTCCAGGATACTTCAAGTCTTGTACAAGCCCAGATCCTTATCCAGTGGCTGAGGAATGCTCCTGGTCCACTCCAGCCCAGACCCTTACCCTGAGGCTGGGGGATGGTCGTGTTCCTGCTCCAGTCCAGATTCCTATCTGGAGGCTGAGGGAGGTTCTTGGCCCCACTCCCACTTAGACAATTTATTAGAAGCTGGAGGATGCTCCCAGTCCTGTCTCAGCCCTGATCTCTGTCTGGAGGCTGGGTGATAATCTTGGCCACACTCCAGCTTGGATCCTTGCCTGGAAACTGGAGGATGCTCCCAGCCTTGCGCCAGCCCAGATCCTTTTCCAGAGGCTGGGGGATTCTCCTGGTCTTGCTCCAATCCAGCTCTTGGGGTGATGCTCCTGGGTGTTTTTTTCCCTTCTTTTCCTCAGATTTGTCCGACTCGGAGGGCTGGGTGGTGGCTGCCTGTAACCCACAGGCCTCCCTCATTTTACCTCTTCCTTCCTCTCTTGCAGTCATCAGAAAACAGCCCCCTGGGGAATTTCCTGAAGGGCTTCATTGATGTCCCATCCTGCCATGTCGGTGAGTGTCCCTACTTATGGATTTGGGGGTAATTTGGAGGAATTGGAATGTCCAGATGATTCAGGGGATGTTTTTCCTTGATTGCAAGGGCGTGTTTCAGCATGGAAAGCTGAAGCCACACATTGAAAAAAATGGGATCCTCACAGGAGGAGGATCCTGATGGATGGTGGGGTGCCAGGAGGGGCTGGTGGGGGCCTGGGAGCGGGACCGCTGAGGTTTCGTTTGCTCCACAGAGCCATCCGTTGGGAATGTCTTCGAGTAAAGCCCCCCTCTGATGTCCTTATAGTTATCTCCAAAGACGGGAGGAGCTCCAAACCATTTGTCTTCACCATCCATTCCCAGCAGATGTCCCACGCAGCCCAGTCGCTGGATGTGGCCGCAGACACGCAGGAGGAACTCAGCGAGTGGGTGGCCAAGATCCGGGAGGCCACGCAGAACGCCGACGCCAGGGTGAGGGGATGCAGAGGATGGGTCTGCATGGTCCCTTTCTCTTGGAGACTGTTCCTAATATCTCCAAGAGGAGTCTGGGGGAAGACTTGCAGCTCCTGTTTTTCCTGGTGCAGATGCAAGAGGGGAAGATCATGGAGCGGAGGAAGAAGATCGCCCTGGAGCTCTCGGAGCTGGTCGTGTATTGCCGGCCTGTGCCATTCGATGAGGACAGTAAGTCCTGGAGAAGTGGGATAAAGGCATGAAGCATGGAAAGAGACAGGTGGGAAGACCTATCCAGGTCTCATTCCTTCCCTGATGGCCACCTGGTGCTTGCAGAGATTGGCACGGACAAGGCGTGTTACCGGGATATGTCCTCCTTCCCGGAGACCAAGGCGGAGAAATACGCCAACCGCAGCAAGGGCAAGAAGTTCCTGCAGTACAATCGCCGCCAGCTGAGCCGCATCTACCCCAAAGGACAGCGCCTGGACTCCTCCAACTACGACCCACTGCCCATGTGGATCTGTGGGAGCCAACTCGTGGCCCTCAACTTCCAGACGCCTGGTAAATCCTGCTCCTGGGATTGTTGTTGGTCTCATCCCTGAAGGTTGTTTCAAAATTCCCATTCCCAATGCTTCTGCCCTGGGTCATTTTGTTGAAGGTGGTTTGGGTGATCTCAACCCTGGGTCGTCTTGTTGGAGGTGGTTTGGGTGATCTCAACCCAACCTTTGTCTCCATCCTTATGGGGACGCAAGTGGTTTGGATGCTCTTCAACCTTTTCCTCATCCTGATGGGAACACAGGAGGTGGTTTGGATGATCTTTCCAAGCTTTGTCCTCATCCTGATGGAGACACAGGAGGTGGTTTGGATGATCTTTCCAAGCTTTGTCCTTGTCCTGATGGGGATGCAGGGGGTGGTTTGGAAGATCTCTCCAACCTTTGTCCTTATCCTGGGGACAAGGGGGTGGGGACAAGGGGGGTTTTGATGCTCTCAAGTCTTTGTCCTTGTCCTGATGAGATATCTTCATGCAATCCTTGGGTGATTCATGCAAAACTTGGCTGCATCCCTCCTCCAAGCACAGCTGGGGGCTCTTAGTTGGGTTTTCAGGGTAGAACCTTCTAACCAAGGACCTTGGGAAGGTCCCTGAGCCCCACACTCAGATCTGCTCTGTCCCCATGGCCACAGACAAACCGATGCAGCTGAACCAGGCGCTCTTCATGCTCGGTGGCCGCAGCGGCTACGTCCTGCAGCCGGACATCATGAGGGACGAGACCTTTGACCCCTTCGACAAGAACAGCCTGAAGATTGTGGAGCCCATCACAGTCCAGCTGCAGGCAAGTGTACAAGGACAGCAAGACCACCTTGAGGTGGTTACCATCAAGATGGGAACTCCTTCCTTATTTTTGGGTCAACCAGGGTTGGTTTTTACTTGTTCCAGCTACATATTTGCTTCATGGAGCTTGGTACTCTTGGGAATTCTTCATCCAATGTGGCCAGACCTCACCCTCTGCTTCCTCCCCTTTCTCCCACAGATCCTTGGTGCCCGGCACCTGCCCA
Organism: Pyrgilauda ruficollis; assembly: GCF_017590135.1. Taxonomy (NCBI): domain Eukaryota; kingdom Metazoa; phylum Chordata; class Aves; order Passeriformes; family Passeridae; genus Pyrgilauda; species Pyrgilauda ruficollis. Next base: position 2,004,496 of record NW_024512321.1, read on the forward strand.
AGAACGGGAGGAGCATCGTGTGCCCCTTCGTGGAGGTGGAGGTTTGTGGCTCCGAGTATGACAACAGCAAGAACAAGACGGATGTCGTAGGTGAGAGACCACACAGGTGATGTCCCCACTCTTAGGGACAACCCTGACTCTGCCCTCTGTCGTCCTCTTGAGAGGACATGTGGGTGATGGGCCTGGGTTTTGTGCTCTCTCCCACAGCTGACAATGGCTTCAACCCCGTCTGGCTCTTCAAGCAGTTCGTCTTTGACATCAACAACCCTGAGTTTGCCTTCCTCCGGTTCGTGGTGTATGAGGAGGACATGTTCAGTGACCCCAACTTCTTGGCACAAGCCACCTTCCCTGTCAAGGGCCTCAAAACAGGTATGGTCATTCCATCATCATCGTCTCCATCATAGTCATGGAATCACAGAAGGGTTTAGGTTGGAAGGGGCCTTTAAATGTCATCTTGTCCAATCCCCCTGCAATCATCATGATCTCCATCATTATCATCTTGATCTCCATGATTAAGTCACGGAGTCATAAAAGGGTTTGGTTTGGAAGGGACTTTTAAAGATCTTCTAGTGCAACCCTCCTGCAATTGTCATCTTCGTGATCTCCATCACTGAGTCATGGAATCATAGAAGGGTTTGGGTAGGAAGGGGCTTTTAAAGGTCATCCAGTCCAAATCCCCTTCAACCATCATCATCATCATCTCCATCATAGTCCTGGAATCACAGAAGGGTTTGGGTTGGAAGGGACCTCTAAAAGTTATTGAGTCCAACTCCCCTGCACTGTCATCGTCATCATGACCTCCATCATTAAGTCATGGAGTCATAGAAGGGTTTGGGTCAAAAGGGACCTCTAAAAGTCTTCCAGTGCAAAGCCCTGCAATCATCATCATTATCTCCCTGGGGTCTTGGCCATGGTGAGGGGCTCGGACCCTACTGTGGTTCTGAGCTCCTGTTGTGATGTTGTGTCCAGGCTATCGGTCGGTGCCGTTGAAGAACAGCTACACCGAGGACCTGGAGCTCGCCTCCCTCCTCATCCACATAGAAATCATCAACGCCAAGGCAGGTAGCCCAGGCAGCTTGGGAAACCTGGAAAAAGGGGAACCAACTCTTTGGGATGTCCTACCCACCACACCAGCCTCACACGCTTGTTTTGGAGCAGGAGGAAGATGAGGAGAACCTCTACTCGTCCATCCAGCAGCTCCGGGACCGTGCCAGCGAGCTCTCCAGCCAGGTCTCCAGCTATGAGCGCACCAACGGCTGCGATTCCCGCTACCAGCAGCGCCTGGACGAGCTCCGGGCGGCCCAGGAGCGGCTCATGGAGCTCACTGAAGTCCGCAACCGCAAGTGAGTTGCCCCTCCCTGTAGCTTTGGGAAGTCCCTCTTGGGGGAGGGTCTCTAAGGCCACCACCCTGCTCCCCACCAGGTTGATGGAGAAGAAGAAGAGGGACCGGCAGATGGTCACCAAACGCAGCTGAGCTGGAGGGACTCGAGCTGAGGAGCTCCCCCAGCCACCTCCTCTCCTGCCACAAAGGGAGGTGGGGTGGCCACATCCGGACCTCCCACCGCGCCCAGGGCTGGGTGACAGCAGCGTGACAAATTTGGGGATGAAAGGGGGCCTTGGGTAATTGTGCCTGTGACAGGGGTGAGGCGGGAGGTGGGACGCTCTGGCTTCAATCCCAGGTGCCTCCAGCTTCATCCCATGTTTCCTGCGGCTCAAGGTCGCATCCATGTCCCCACAAGGTGGCCACAGTGGCTCTTCCTCACCCAACGTTCTCAATGTCCCACCATCCCATGGCAGCCCCATGACCGATGGGGAAACTGAGGCACAGGGGCCCAGCTGGCCCAGGATGGGGCAGGACCAGCCACCTCCATCCTGGGAACAGGTGTCAGAACTGGCTGGTGGTGAGGCACCAAGATGGGGACACAGGGGACACTTTTGGGGGGGTTAGGGGGGTATTTTGCTCCCTCGCTATAAATATCTGTATTTTCTTCTTTTATCCAGCGTGTACATATGGCATGGGGGGAGGGAGTGTCTGTACCAGCCACAGTATTAGGGCACAAGGGGGACCCCAAAATGTCCAGAGATGTCCCAGCATGGGACCAAGGGAGCAGGGGACCAAGTCTGGGGCTGTCCTACAAGGCAGAGTGGCCTGTGACAGGGTGCCCTGAGTAGGCACCTGGTAAATACAGGCAGCAAGGTGGCCCCAGAGGGGACAGGGATGTCCCCAAGGTGACCCAGAGTTGCCAGCAAACTCTGGGAATGGGGACAGATCCTGCCAGTAAAGCCAGCTGAGGTGGTGGCCAGCCCAGCGATGGCTGGGGACATCTTGGGGTGTCCCCCAGGGTCGGGGTGTCCTGGCAGGGGGACCTGTGTATTCTTTGTATGAAAATAAATCTATTTAGCCAATATTTATACCCTGCTGCTGTGACCTGGTATCCTCTCCCAGCTCTGCTGCCACCTCAATGTCCCCAGGGCGGGTGATGTCCCCCGGGAGGTGGCTTGGTAGTCCCAGATCCAGTGTGCCACCCTTGTCCCAGCAGCAGTGGGGACACTTGGGGGTGTGGTGTGGCAGGCAGGGCCACCCAGGAAGAACACAAGGCAGAGGGACACAGGGACAATGGGTACAAGGTTGTGGGGACACAGGGCCATAGGGGCATGAGGCCATGGGGACAGAGGGCTCTGGGGACGCACAGCTGTGTAGGATCACAGGGCCATGCCATGGGGACACACACGGGTCCATAGGGATTTGGGTCCTTGGGAACACACACATGGATCCATAGGGACATAAGGACATGGGGACACATATGGATCCATGGAGACACAGGGACATGGGGCCATGGGAACACAAACACATGGATCCATAGGGATTTGGGTCCATGGAGACGCACATGTGGATCTATAAGGACACAGGGACATGGGTTTATGGAAATGAATCCATTGGGATTTGGGTCCATTAGGACACGCAGAAATCCATGGGGATTTGGGTCCGTCGGGACGCACACACAGATCCATAGGGACATGGGTCCATGGGGACACAAATTCACAGATCCATAGGGATTTGGGCCCATGGGAATGCACAAACAGATGCATAGGGACATGGCACCATGGGGACACACATGAATCCATAAGGATTTGGGCCCATTAGGACACACACAGATCCACAGGGATTTGGGTCCATGGAAACACATGTGAACCCATTGGGATGTGGGTCCATGGGAACACACACTCCAGGATCCATAGGGCTTTGGATCCATGGAAACACACACGAATTCACAGGGGTTTGGTCCCAAGGAAAGACATGTGAACTCACTAGAATTTGGGTCCATTAGCATACACACAAGTCCATGGGGATTTGGGTCCATGGGGACACACACTCCAGGATCCATAGGGCTTTGTGAAACACATGTGAATCCATTGGGATTTGGGTCCATGAAAACACATGTGAACCCACTAAAATTTGAGTCCATTAGGATACAGAGGTCCATATGCATTTGGGTCCATGGGGACACACACTCCAGGATCCATAGGGCTTTGGATCCATGGAAACACACACGAATTCATAGGGGTTTGGGCCCATGGAAAGACCCATTGGAATTTGGGTCCATTAGGATACACACGAGTCCATAGGGATTTGGGTCCATGGCGACACACACTCCAGAGTCCATAGGGTTCTGAGACCGTGGAAACACGCGAATTCCAAAGGATTTGGGTCCAAGGAAACACCCCCGGCCCGCCGCCCCTCACGCAGCTCCCGCCTTCCCCCCATGCCGTCCGGTCGGGGGCGGGGCCTGCTGCGGCGCCACGCCCCCTCGTCTCCTTATGCTCCCGCCCCCTCACTCCTATTGGTCGTCCGCCTCTTCTTGCCGCTCCTCATTGGCTGGCGGGCCGCGCGCGCGCTCGGACGCGGAAGTGCCGGTGCCGGAGCGGCGGCGGAGACGGTGAGGGGAGGGGGGAGGGGTCGAGCCCAAACCCCGCTGAGGGCTCTGGGAACGGGGATTTATTCCCATAAATCGGAGAAAATTGGGAATATTTTGGTTTAAATACCCGTGTTGCACGTGGGTTTGATGAGGAGGAGGGTTTATTGCTGTGTTTCCGCGAGGAAAATGGTTTATTTGGCGGATTTGGTGAGGAAATTAGTTTATTCTTGTTTATTTTTATGAGGAAAGCTATTTATTCTTGGGGTTTGGCGAATAAAATTGTTTATACTCTCTTCTTTTAATGAGAAAAAGAGTCTGTTCCGGCGTTTTGATGAGGAAAAGAAATTAGTTTTGTTTTTTTGAAAATGAGGAACATGATTTATTGGTATTTTTTTATGAGGAAAGTGGTTTATTTTTGCGTTTTTCTTGAGGGAAAAAATGTTAATTTTTGGCTTTTTAGAACAAAATTGTTTATTTGTGGGGTTTTTATGAGGAAAATTACTTATTCTTGGAGGGTTTTGATGAGGAAAATGGTTTATTCTTGGGGTTTGATGAATAAAATGGTTTATTCTTGCTTTTTGATGAGGAAAGTTGTTTAGTCTTGCGGGTTTTGTGATTAAAAAAGTGTTTATTTTTTGCTTTTTATGAGGAAAATTGTTTGTTTAAGTGGTTTATTCTGGAGCTTTCGTGAGGAAAATGGGCTTGATGAGGAAAATTTATTCTTGGTTATTTGTACAAGAAAATTTACTCTTGGGGTTTTGTTTAATTAAATTATTATTGGGAATTTAATGAGAAAAAGCAATTTATTTTGGGCTTTTAGTGAGGAAAATGGTTTATTTTTAATTTTTTTATTCACCCTTTCTTCATGCTGAAACAAAAATTTTTGGGTCCTGATTTTCCATGGAATCATCAAAGGAGAAAATAGGGGAGGATAAAAAGTTGAACTCAATGACTGGATTTTAATTACTACTGGAATTTAAATATTAGAATGTAACCACTGGAATTCCACCAGTCAGATTAACCTACTGGAATTTTAACTACAAGAATTTTCGTTTGTCAGAATTCAACTAAAAAAAAAAAAAAACCAAAATATATTCCTGCTTCCAAATACTTGTATTTCTTTTAATATAAATTATATAATAAATAAATATTTGCTAGGAAAGCTGGAGGTCTTTAGTACCTCAAGGGGTGATTTGCATGTGTTCTGAATGAATATTCAAAATATTCATGAATATTCATGAGCTGTAGCGCCACCGAGGAGCGGGAATCCCTTTTCCAAGGAATTTTAAAAGGCAGGATTGATCCTTTGCCTCATTCCCATGAGTAAGGAAAGAAAACATGGAATTTAACGAGGCTGGATGGTGTCAGAACAGGTTGGACCAGCTGGAGCAGCCTCTCCATCCCTGGAATTATTCCAGGTGTGGCTGGATGGAGCTTGGATCAACCTGGGATAGGGAAAAGTGTTGTGGAATGAGATGATCTTTAAGGTTCCTCCCAACCGAAACCATTCCATGGTTTGGTTTTATTTTTTTTTTTTTTTGTGAAATCTCATCCTGGGAGGGTTTAGTGGAGAAGTCAGAGCTGGACTTTTCCCATGGAAGCACAGTGAACAGGGACGAGCAGGAATGTGGGAAACCAGGTTAGATGGAATTTTGAATCACCACGCGGGTGATTAAACACCTGGAAAAAGGGAGCAGGGAAGCTTTGGGAGACGCTCAAACTCACCTGGGCGAGGCTTTGAGCTTGGGGCTGGATCCAAAACCTCCTCCAACCCCCGGATTCTTCGGGAATTCTTCGCCAACACTCACAAATCTCCATTGCTGTGACTCTCCCACCCCAGGGGAATCTGCCATGTCCAACCTCCCGCCTCTGGCAGCGGACAGGAATTGTTTCTACATCCTGACAGAGGACTGTGCCTATGGAAACAAATACTTCCAAGCTGGGAACTTGTGCTTCTGCAGCGAGAGGAGCTACCTAAGGAATTTTTCCGAGGATGGGCCTCCAGCTTGCTTCCTGAAGGTTGTCATGCTGGACGACAGCTCCACGGTCACCATCAACCTGGAAATCCTGCAGCCCGTGCGTCAGGAAGCCGCCGGATTCCTCCTGGCCATCGGGAGCCACAGCGAGCGCTTGGATTTTTTCCTGGAGAGGCTGAGCCTGGAAGGAGCTCTCCAAGCCGTGCCGGGTCAAAATGTAATGGTGGAGGTGGAGAGGGAATTTTTCCCGGGAATCGTGCGCTACATCGGGAGCATCTACAAGCCCAGCTTGGCTGTGCTGACTCCGGTGTTTTTCGGGGTGGAGTTGCAGGTAAGGGGGACCTAAAGCAGAGAATTCCTCGTTTTTCCATGAAGTTTCTGTGTGTGACATCCCTTCATGGCGTGTTTTCAGGGAGAGGGGGAAAACAGAGGGAGAAGCGACGGGTCCTACCATGGCACCGAGTACTTCAAGTGCAAGAGGAACTGTGGGATCTTCCTTCCCTTCAGCAAAATCCAGTTTATTCCCACATCAGGCAACGATTATGGGAAGCAGAAGCCGGGAAAACAGGACACGGAGGAGGTGGTTCCCGTGAAAGTGGGAGACGCCGTCAGCTTCTTTGTGGATGAGATCCCCACCAAAGGAATTGCCATGGCAGTTTACAGGGAAGGGAGCCAGTGGTTTGTGAAGGTTTGCCCGGTAAGAGCAGCTTTTCCATGGTTTTTTTGGGATTTTAAAGAAAAAAAATCACATTATGGTTGGACGTGAAAGAGAAGTAGATGGAATATCCAAAAGGGATGTGAGGTTCTGTGCAAATTTTGTTTAAAAAAATCCTTTATATTCCAGTGTTTAGCTGATGGGTTTTTCCCCACTGATGGATTTTTCACTGCTTTCAGGAAGAAGAAGGAACGACTGACATTTTCAGGGAAATCCCCATGGATTCTGTTGTGAAGGAGAGCTTGCAAAGTAGGTGATCTTTGGATGTGTCTCTCCTGATCCCGTTCTGGGGGAATTTGGAATTTATTCCCTCTCTGCAGGTACTGAGGAGCTGAAATCCCAGTGAAAACCTACAGCTTGTCTTAGTGGACTGGGATTTATGGAAAAATCTCAAGTTCCACACAAAGCTAAAGCTGAATCCCATTTGTCAGGAAGGAGAGGCTGATGGTAGCAGAGAATTCCCTCAGGGAAGAGGCACCACTGGTTAAAAAATCTTTAATTCAGCTGTAAAAGATGGAGCAGGAGCCTCATCCTGGTGGGAAAGGCTCAGGTGCCATCAGTAATGGTAGGAATTGTTGGACAAGACAAGGAATTAGTAGAAAAAATAAGGAAATAACCCCTCTGCTGCCATTTCAATAGCCTGGGAAGGGTTGGATTAGCTCCAGGGCCAGCCAGAGGTTGGAATGTGAAGCTTTGAGCAGGGAAACAAGGAGCAGGATCATTCCCTCTCCTCCTGTCAGACCAGCTTGGACACACTGGGAATTACACCTTATGTCCCTGGGTGCTCAGCTTCCTGCTTGTGTGTGTAGCCTGGAATTTCCAAAATAGACCTGGAATTTCTTCAGAATTAGATCCAGAGGATCCAATTCTCAGCTCTCCTGATGTTTTTTGTTGCCCATCAGGTTTTTTCCCAACATTCAACTCCGATGTGGGCTTTGGAAAACCAAACCAAATGAAACGAGAGATCAGCGAGAGCAGCGAGGAGGGGGAAGGTGGGAATTCACCCCTGGAAGTGAATTCCATGGTCCAGATTACCTTGGACAAAGGGAATCAAGTTTCAGGAATCATCCGCTGGTTGGGCTACCTGCCCCAAATCAAGGACAAAATGGCTGGAGTTGAACTGGTGAGGCTGGAAAGTTGGGAAAGGACCTGGGAGGGGCTGGTGGCAGTGGCTGAATATGGAGGGTGGAATTTTGGGATCCCCAGGTAAAGGATATTGAGGAGCTGGGAAGGAGCAGCTGGGAGGGCTCATCCTGGAGAAATAGAGGCTCAGGGAGAACCTTCTGGATCCCTACAATTCCCTGACAGGAGGATGGGGCCAGGTGAGAATTGGGCTCTGCTCCCAGGGAACAAGGGACAGAACGACAGGAAACAGCCTCAAACTGGTCCAGTGGGCGTTTAGGTAGGATATTGGGAAAATTCCTTTATGGATGGGGTTGTCCAGCCCTAGCACAGCTGCCCAGGGCAGGGGTGAGGTCCCCATCCCTGTGGATGTGACATTTGGGGCCATGATCATGGTGGCCTCAGCAGCATTGCATAGCTAGACTGGATCTCAGACCTCTTTTCCACCTGTAATTCCATAAATCCCGCTCTCAGGCTCATCTCTGGTGCTGTTTTCCCAGGATGAAGACAAGGGGGTCACAGCTGGAGAGTGGCTGGGCAAATCCTACTTCCACTGCGCCCCGAAGCGCGGCCTCTTCGTGAGGCTGAATTCCTGCCAGCCTGACGTGCGCTTCCAGAGCTTTCCCAACTCTGACCTATCCCTCGGGGATTACAGTGAGTCCTCTGGGAAACAGGAAAACAGGCGAAGGATGGGAAAAGGATGTGGAAAAACCCCGTGGGCAATGTTTTTTCCCTTCCTTCAAGTCTTGTTTTTTGGTGTTTATCCCACACCAAATCTTTGGCTGGATTAACAGCTGGACTCAGTCCTAGAGATCTTTTCCCAACCTAAATGATTCCTTAGGGAATATCCCTCAAGTCTGAAAGATTCTGGTTTATGAAAAGCTGGATTGAGAAGCCACCTTAGGTCTGAGAGTTTTGAGGCATCAAGGAAGGGCAGAGTTGACCCAGATGAGAAGGTGAAGGCAATTCCTTTCCTTGCAGGAGGACAAGAAGTTCTTCCAGAGTGTCCAGAGAGTTTTCCTCCCCTCAGGAATGAGGCAGCAGTCCGTGTTCTCCAAGGGCGAATGAAGGGCATCCAAGGTCATTGTAATTCCTGCTACATGGATGCAGCTCTCTTCAGGTAAGGACCTGCTTGGGTGGTGCAGTCTTCTTAAATGAATGGCTTTTAAATTAAGCTAAGCCCTAAATTGCAGGATTTCCCTGGATTTTCAAGGTGGCTGGAAGTTTACCTGGTGTAGAGCAGGATGTAACTGTGTGGAGGTGCAACCTCCATGGTGCTTTTGGATCTCCTTCCCAAATCCAGCAGGTTTTTCTGCCCTGAAGACCCCCTGAACCCCTGTGTCTGTCATTCAGGGTGCTGAGAGCTCGTAGTTTTCTGGATTTGGACTGTGCTGACTCTGTCCCTGGAAGTTCTGGCTGGAATCATTCCAAAGAACCCACCCAGGAGGTCCCAACTTCCCTGCTTGGAGAGAAAGAGGCTCAGTGGTGCCCTTCTCTGAGCAGTTTTGGCTGCAAAGTAGGAATTTCCTTCTTCCTGAGCTATTCCCTTGCTTTATCCCAGTGTTCATTTTTCCAGATGTGCCTCACTGTGCAGATGTGCTTCCCTCACCTCCCTGTAATTCCATGCATGGATTGTTGGGCATCAAAGCCATTGACTGTCACCAGCCACCACATTTTGGTTGCAGCTGTTGCTTCCAAGCCCTCAAACTCAAACCCATCCCACTCTTCCCGCAGCCTCTTCTCCTGTACCTCCGTGCTGGACTCCATGCTCTTCATGCCCTTCCCACTGTGTGACAGGAATGTCCAGGGAATTCTGCGGGATGAGATTGTCAATCCCCTCCGTAGGTGAGTGTCGGGAATGCTGGAATTTGTCCCATTTGCCTTCATTCCTTCCCTGCTGCCCTAAAGGTGACACCTGGCACTGAGGGAAACCTGGCAGCCACATCCAAAGGTGTTCAGGACAAGGAGGAATGGTTTTAAACTGACAGAGCGTGGATTGAGATGGGATATTGGAAAGGAATTTTCCATGTGAGGGTGGTGAGGGGCTGGAATGGAATTCCCAAAGAAGCTGTGGCTGCCCCATCCCTGGAAGTGTCCCAAGCCAGGTTGGATGGGGCTTGGAGCAACCTGGTCTCGTTGGTGGCATCCCTGCCCATGGCAGGGGGTTGAACAGGATGAAGGTGAAGATCCCTTCCAAGCCCAGCCATTCCATGATTTCCCTCACCTGCAGCTGGTTGTTGTTCCCAGGACTGGCTTTGTCAGGGCCAGCAGTGTGATGCACCTCCGGGAGCAGCTCACGGACAAGGGCCAGTGCTCCAGCTTCACCAACGCTGAGAAAGGTAAGGAGCTCCCTGGGGCCTTTCCCAAGCTGCTTCCCTGTGTTTTGCCTCTTCCAGGCACCAGCTGGCAACTTCCCTTTGTGTTTCTCCTGGGAATGTGCTTTAATTAGGTGCTGATATTAATTGGTATAAAAATTAATTTGTAAAATTCTTTCAGCTTTTAAATCTCTCTGTATCCTCAGAGCCCTTTCCAGTGTTTAGGAGAGCTGGAGAGAGACTTTGAACAAGGGATGGAGGGACAGGACACAGGGAATGGCTTCCCATTGCCAGAGGGCAGGGATAGATGGGATATTGGAAAGAAGTCCACTCTGGGAGGGTGGTGAGGAGCTGAATGGAATTTCCACAGGAGCTGTGGCTGCCCCATCCCTGGAATTGTCCAAGTCCAGGTTGGATGAGGCTTGGAGCAACCTGGCACAGTGGAAGGTGTCCCTGCCCATGGCAACAGCTGTAATTCCATGATCTTGAAGGTGCTTTCCCACCCAAACCACCCCGGAATTCTATGCAACTGCAGTCTCTGAAGGCTGCTTGACATTTTCCATGTTCCCTTTGGGATTTTTGCCTTAACCATGTGCTCTCAGCCTTTATCCCAATTGTCCCCTAACCTGAAGAGGAAATTCCAGGCCCCTGGAATGCTGGCTCATGTTTACCTGGCAGCTCTTGGATGCAGTGGGACAAGGCAGTTCCTGGCATGGTCTGATCCATCCTTTCCTCTCACTTTCCAGATCCTGAGGAGTTCCTCAATCTCATAATGCAGCAGATCCTGGGAATTGAACCACTATTGAAACTCCAGTAAGTTTCCACAGCTGAGGGATACAATTCCCAGGGCCAGGCTCATTAATTTTCCACCTCAGAATCCCTGGGTGTCTGGGGGTCACTTGTCCCTTTCCACCAAAGTTTTTTGGAATCGCAGCTCTGAATTTTTTGCAGCTCCTTAGAACAGACTCTGATCCTGTTTGTTGTGATCTTGCCATCTGGGCAAAGACACTTCTTAGCCCTCCCTGGAGGGTGCTGCCTTCAGAAAATCGGGATAAAAACCTTGTGCCATCCTCAGGGAGAGCCAGAAGGGGTTTGAGAAAGGTGATGTCTGACTTTGGGGCAGATCCAGCAGTATCCGACAGCCTTTGGATGAATTTGGGATGTGTCCAGGCTGCCAAGCTGGCTCAGCTCCCGCAGCCTCTCAAAACAGGCAGCCCATGGATGCAGTCCCAGTTTTTTGGGGACTCTACAAAGAAGATGAGAGGCTGGAGGAAGCCAAAAATAACTGTGCTGTTTGTGAGCACAGAAAGGGAATTGTTGGATTTCTGTGCTCCTTTGTGGAGCTGCCGCTCGAGCTGTGGATTGTGGAGTGCTGGGAAAGGCCGAGCACAAAGAGGACTCTGTGTTGCAGCTCCCCTGCACGGGGTCATCCCAAGGAAATCCTTTCCCTGCTTTCTTTAGGGATTGTGGGAGTTCTGCACACAGCTCACCTTGAGTTTGGCTTTTTGGATGCCTTTTTAAATTAATCCTTCATCGAAGCATCCGTTTGTCAATTTAAATACTAAATTTACTTACACTAAATTATCTTTTAGATTTATATTGAGGGGAAATGGAATTTTGCTTATAGGATGTGCTGCTCCAAAGGGATAATGAGGTCAAAATCCCTACTTATCTACTGCTCCCCTGGCATGAATTTGATATTTTTTGGTGGAAAAAGGGCTTTGTGTTGCACCAAAACACCCTCAGTGCCTTGAGCCCAGGAGCTTTCCCAGGTCAAACTTTGGGAAATTCCAATTTTTGTGTCACCACATACCCAGTCCCATGAGCTGTCCTTGCAGGTCAGGAGGCCAGGAGCAGGAATGTTACTGCTACCAGATATTTATGGACAAACAGGAGGATTTGGTGGTTCCCGACGTGCAGCAGTTGGTGGAACGCTCCTTCCTGTCCTCAGATCTGAAGCTGGTGGAGGTGAGTCCAGTTTCCTTCTGCTTTCCTGCTTTTCTTGCTTCCCAAAATACCTGTGAGGCCTTGGATGTTTTATATCCAACACTGAATCCAGGCATGACTTAGGAAAAGGCCTCTGCTTTCCCTGTTTCCCTTTTGTCCTGTGAATAATGACAGCAAATTTAGACAGCAAAAAAAAATCTCTGGGATTTGGCTCTTCTGGCAGAGTGACTCCTCTTCCCTTTTTTTTTTTTTTTCACAGATCCCATCTTGCTTCATTATCCAAATGCCACGTTTTGGGAAAGAATATAAAATGTTCAGCAAAATCATCCCCTCCTTGGAGCTGGATATAACAGATCTGCTGCTGGACAGTGAGTGATGATGATGGGCTGTGAGCAACCAGCTCTGGGCTCTCTGGGGTGCGATTCCTCTTCCTTGAGTCCCAGTTTTGGCAGGACAAGCTGGATTTTAGGTGGGATCTGGAGGGAACACTCCCTCTGAGCTCTGTTTCCCTGACAGGTCCCAGGGAATGCTGCCTGTGTGGGGATGTTGCCACTCTGGAATGCTCAGAGTGTTTCAAGGACAAAGTGTTCGCAGCCACGGGCCTGAAGCAGTTCTGCAGCTCCTGCTCCAGACAGGTATTCCATGGCTATTCCCAAAATCCACCTTGGGAGCTGTCAGAGGGATGAACCCTCCCAGAATCCCCACATTTTCCTGGCTGTTCCTGCAGCTGCTCAGCCCTTTCCTGAGAGTCATTCCCAGCAGGAGCCAGAGGTTGTGAACCCTCTGCTTACACAGAGCCTTAATAATAATGGAATCATAGAAAAATTTGGATTGGAAAGGACCTTGAAGCTCATTCCAATTCCACCCCCTGGATGCTGCTCACTATCCCAGCTTGCTCCAAGCTCTGTCCTACCTGGCCTTGAACGATTCCAGGGATGGGACATCCACAGCTTCCCTGGACAACCTGTTCCAAAAATCAGGTGTAATCCTGCAGGAACTGAGTATTGATCCCTCCTTGCTGCTTCTCCATGAGCATTCCCACAGTTTCTGCCTCTTGCAGGGTGGCAAGCTCCCATTTCAGCTTCCTGCTGCCAGGCTGTTCCCACAACGCCATTCCCAGGCAAGCAGGGAGCACAGGACTCCCATCAACAGGGAATAAATTGGGAATCTGACCTTCCTGACAGGCCAGGGCCAGTTCTGCCAATGCCACCCTGTCCCCTCTCCCCAGGTTCACTCCCATCGCTGCCGCAAAGCGCACAAACCCAGGAGGCTGCACATTCCAGAGGAATTCCAGAGCTGGAGCGCCCGGGGCTGCCAGCAGGTCCCACGGGAGAAGCTGGAGCTGTTTGCAGTGTTGTGCATCGAGACCAGTCACTACGTGTCCTTCGTGAAATACGGCCCTGGCAACGAGCACTGGATGTTCTTCGACAGCATGGCCGACCGGCACGGTGAGGGAATGGCAAAGGGATGTGGGAATGGGATGTGGGAAGCTGCCTGGGCCTGCTCAGTCCACCTTTTCCTCTCAAGTTTCCCTATTCAGGCTTTCTCTGGATTTGGCTTTCCTTTAATTAGATTCTACAGGGGCCAAAGGGGTTTTTCCAGGTGGTTCCAGCTTCTGGTTGTGGTCAGACAAGGGATTTGGGATCCTATCCCAGCTTGTGGGCACAGATTGCTTCTCCTGTCCTTCCCTACTGTGCTTTTATCACAGAATCATGGAATGGTTTGGGTTGGACGGGACCTTAAAACTCATCCAGTTCCAACCCCTGCCATGGGCACCTTCCACTATCCCAGGTTGCTCCAAGCCTCATCCAACCTGGACTTGGACCATTCCAGTGATGGGGAAGCCACAGCTCCTCTGGAAATTCCATTCCAGCCCCTCACCAACCTCCCAAGGAAGAATTCCTTCCCAATATCCCATCTATCCCTGCCCTCTGGCAGTGGGAAGCCATTCCCTGTGTCCTGTCCCTCCATATCTTGTCCCAAATCCTTCTCCAGCTCTCCTGCAGCCCCTTTAGGTTGGATGGCCTCCCCCCATCCAGCCTCTTCCAGTGCTTTTGGCCTCCACATCTCCCAGCTGAGACTCTGCATGACTCTTGAGTGTGCTGGGATCTGCTGGAGCTGCAGGAATCCATCCCTTTGGGATCTGGTTTGGGACTTTTCTCCTCCTTTCCACCTTAGGTGGCGAAAATGGCTTCAACATTCCCACGGTGACGCTGTGCCCAGAAGTTGCCAAATACCTGGACTTGCCCCTGGCTGTGCTGGCCCTGGAGCAGCCTCGGGACATGGATGGGGTGGCCAAACGCCTCTTTTGTGATGCCTACATGTACCTGTACCAGAGCAGGAAAATGGCACTTTACAAGTGACACCATCCCGAGGCCATGGCACGGAGCAACGTCAGGAATGGGAGCTTGGATCATCCCAGAAGGTGGAAGCAGCCAAGTCTGGATGCTCTGAGCTGCCTCTTCTCGCCTCTCTTGGTGTCAAATTATCCAAGTCAGGCTGGGTTTGTTAAATCCTGGCTTTATCCAGTGGTGGTTGGTCCTTGGGCACAGCTGGACTTGGAATTATTGATGCTCAAATTCATTCTCATTCCCCACATTCCACAATTCTCCCTCTCTGGGTACTCTGGAGCATCCCCACATCCTTGTTTCCCTGCCATCCCTTTCCTCCAAAGCTGGGGACCAGCAGAAATGAAAAAACAAGGAATTATCCACAGCTTTACCAAGAAACCACAACCTTTCCTAAAACACCCTCACCTGGATTTGTGCAGTGAGGAAAATCAGATCAGGATCGGTTTTCCTCACCTGTGTCCTTCAATTCCCTGCACTTCCCTTATCCAGCACTAACTGGCACTTTTACCCACCATCCCTCATTTCCAGTCATGGATATCCTGAGCTGAAGCTATGCTTTAAAAATAGATATTTTTCCAAGAACAAAACTGGAAGGAGGATGGGAGCAGAGGAGCAACATCTGGGCTCCTGCTGCTTCCTCTTTTTTGGCAAAATCTGCACAGGATTCAGTGTTACACCCTCACTTTTAGCACTTTCTGTCCCATCTTTGCATCCACTTCCAAGCTCTGGGGTCAAATACCAGAATTCCAAGGGCAAAAATAGGAAAAAAAAAAAAAATAAAAGAGCACTCTGGGATTTTCTGCAGGAGAGTTTAGGGTTTGGGTGGGAACTGATGTCCTTCAGTTAAATAAGTTTGTAAACTTTAGGGTTATCTGCTATTAAGTGGGAAGTTGAGTCAGTGGGATGCCCAAATTCCACAGAAATCTCAAGGAAAGCATCCAGGAGTCTCAGATGTGCAGGTTTAACCCCGTTCCTGCTCTTTCCCCCCTCTCTTTAATGTAGAGTGGAATAATTTTAACAAAGCCTGGAGCTTTGGATCGGTCCTGGTGGCTTGGGCTGTGTGGTCTGGGATCTTTCTGGCATTCCAAGTGTTGCCAGCAGGTCCTGGAGGGATTCTTTCCCTCTGCTCAGCTCTGATAGGTCACACCTGGAACACTGGGTCCAGTTTGGAGCTCCCCAAATCCAAGGAAAAACCACAGAGCTGATGGAGGGACTGGAGTATCTCCTATGAGGAGATGCTGAGGGGGCTGGAATTGCCCAGCCTGGAGAAGAAAAGGCTCAGGAAATCTCCTCAATATCCATAAATACCTGAAGAGAAAGTGCAAAGACACCCAGGAGCTTCTCTGCCCACCAAAACTGTTCCTAAACATCAGGAATTGCATCTTATCCATGAGGGTGACAAATGCTGGCACAGATCACTCTCCTTGTTCTTCATTCCTCCCAAAAACTCAGGAAAATCTCTACTCAGGTACAATGGACTCCTCATCTTTGGTGCTTTGCTTAAAAAAAAAAAAATCTCATTTTTAGCAAACTGATCCTGGATTTCCTGGAGTTTTTTTTTCCTGTCTTAAAATGGGATGCAATGCTGTTGGAATTCCCAGAAATCCAACACCAGCAGGCCATGCTTTGTTAAGCTCTTAATTGTTTTCTTGCCTGTAATTTCTGCCAAGATCCAAACCATGGAGGGAAGGACAGACAGCAAAGCCACAGGTTTGATCCCTGGGGATTTCCCTCTCACCTTCCCATTCCCAATGGAGCTCCAAAGGGTTTTTCACTGGAATTAGCGTAAGAGCCGTGGTGGGAAAAGGCCTTTATTTTAATTTTTTTGCTTAGTCTGAAGCTCAGTGTGGGTTAGAGCCACGTTTCCTGTGGGAACAGGGGTTAGAGAGTGCAGGTGGCAACCTGGAGCTGGGATCAACCCCTGGAGCTGGGATCAGCCTGGAGCTGGGATCAACCTGGAGCCAGCCTCCACATCCCAGGGAATTTGGCCAGAATGGAAAGAGTTGGAATGTGGCCACAGAGATGAAGCTTGGAATTGCCAAAGCAAAGAGTGTCTGTCATGGGTTGTCCCATGTCACCCTTTTGGTGGCACTCCAGACTTTGTTCTAGTGCTACCAAGGAGCTCCAGGGCTGGCAGGGCCACCAGGCTGGACACAGGAGTGGCAGGGCCACCAAAGAAGGCACAAGGGTGGCAGGGCCACCAAGATAAGGCACAGGGCTGGCAGGGCCACCAAGCTGGGCACAGGACTGTCACTTCCAGGGGATGCAGGGACAGCTCTGCCTTCCCCATCCCTGTGTTCCCAGCTTCCCTACTGGGACCCCAGGGTGCTCTCCCAAGTTCCTGCAGGTTCCTTGGGTTAGCACCCGGCAGAGGAAAGTCTAAATTAGAGCCATTAATTCCTAACGAGGCACCTGGGCTTCCCAAAAAAGAGCGGAGCAGGAGCTGGGGATGAGCAGGGACCCGCTCAGAGGCTGCCCTGGCGCAGCTCCAGGAAGAGCTGGTGCAGCCTTTCCGTCACGGCCACCTGGGAGTGGGAACAAGAGGGGTCAGGCAGCAGCTCCGTGGTGGCTTTGCTCAGGCCACCAAATCCACCAAATCCAGTGGCATTCCCAGGTGTGTGCTGGTGGGATGTGGGAAGTGCTGGACATACCGGGTAGGGCTGTGGCTCGTGGAGCCGGCGGTGAGCGGGGCTGAGCAGGCTGAGGGACACCTGGGCGTGGGTCCTCACCTCAGGCAGGCTGGGCAGGGGTTCACACACCTGCAGGGATGGAGATCCATGTGGGAAGATCCGCGTGGGAAGCCACCACACAGCACCAAACCCAAGGAGCCACCGGGTTGGCACCAGAGTTGTTGGCACATCTCAGAAGCCACCATTGCCCTTGATCCATCCTCCAGCGTGGAAGAGGAGACCTCCCAGGAGATGGGACCACCCCTGACCTGGCCATCCCTGAAGTAGGTGCGATGGAGGGGCTCCACGGTGGTGGGAATGACCTTGGTGGTCTCCTCAAGCCGCCCCAGGACACGGATCCCCAGCTCCTGCCCCGCGCTGGGTGACGGCTCCTCTTCCAGGGCCATGAGGTCCATGAAGGGGTGACCTGCCAGGAGGACATCAGGGAGAGAGTTATGGAGCAGGAGATTCCCCCAGGACTCTGGGAAGGGTCTCCAGACTCACCAGCAGCGTCATAGAGTCGATAGATTGTCTTCATCCCCGGGATTGTCATCTTCTCCTCATCCTCCGTCAGCTTCAGGCACGGGGAGCCATTGACCTCCACCAGCTGTGGGAGAAGGGAAGGGAACCTGTGACCCCTCTGGGGAGGCAACTGATGCAAATCAGCTGAAAAAAGACAAAAAACCCTAAAACCAACCCAAAGTTGGGCATTCTGCCTCCTGCCCGTGGAGAACTTGGGGCTTCTGGTGGGCAAAGAATTGGCCATGACCACTGGCACCCAGAACTTCCCCATGTCCTGGGCTGATCCCACAGCATGGGCAGCAGGAGAGGGGGGAATTCTGGCCCTCTGCCCTGCTCAGGGGAGACCCCACCTGCAGAGCTGCTCCAGCCCTGGGGTCCAACATCAGGAGGATGTGGAGATGCTGGAGCAGATCCAGAGGGGGCCACAGAGATGCTCCAAGGGATGGAGCTGCTCTGCTCTGAAGCCAGGCTGGGAGAGATGGAAATGTCCAGCCTGGAGAAGGCTCCAGGGAGACCTCAGAGCCCCTTCCAGTGCCTGAAGGGGCTCCAGGAGAGCTGGAGAGGGACTTGGGACAAGGGATGGAGAGACAGGACACAGGGAATGGCTTCCCACTGCCAGAGGGCAGGGCTGGATAGGATACTGAGAAGGAATTCCACTCTGTGAGGGTGGTGAGGGGCTGGAATGGAATTCCCAGAGAAGCTGTGACTGCCCCATCCCTGAAAGTGTCCAAGTCCAGGTTGGATGGAGCTTGGAGAAACCTAGGATAGTGGAAGGGGTCCCTCCTCATGGTGGTGGAGGACCTTCCAAAATCCCTTCCAAGGCAAATTCTTTTGTGACTCTGTGACTCCACTGGGGCTGGATGGCCATGGAGCAGGTGTGGACCACCTGGAAGTGGCTCAGTGAGGACTGGGATATTTGGGATTTAGGCTGCCACCTTTACCTTGTAAACACAGCCCAGCGATGGCTGCAGGGGACACGTCACCAGGTTGGTCCCGATGCCAATCATGTCGATCTCGCTCCCCTGAGGCAGCAGAGAAGACAGAGACCATCAACATCCCAGCCCTGCCAGCACCAGGGACTGCCCAGGTGATATCCCAGCCCTGCCAGCACCAGGGATGGCCCAGGTGACATCCCAGTACCACCCAGGTGACATCCCAGCCGTGCCAGCAGGTTCCTCACCTCCCTCCTGAACTCCTCCAGGCTCTGCTCGCTGATGTCGTTGCTGACAGCGATGGGGATGGTCCCAAACCAGGGCACCTGGAAGCTGCAAGGAGCAGGATTTGGGAGAATCCATGGACCCAGAGCCATGAGGGCTCCCAAATCCTGGCAGGATGAGGGGCTGGGTGCAGGTGAGGATGACAGGGATCAGTGACATCCATCCCAGGGCTGGCATAGGACTCACTGAGCTCCGCAGGCTTGGAACACTCCCCGGATTTCCTTGGATTGCTGGGCCAGGTCCCCACTGTCCAGGCGCACTCCGATGGCCTGGTATCCCAGCTGGTGCAGTGCCAAGGCCACGGCACAGAAATTGGGCAAACCACTCCTGGAATGGGCAGGGAAAGCTTTAATGACAAGTGGAAAACAGATCCAGGGTGGATCCAGCATTATTTCCAAGCCCTGCACGAGCCAACATTCCTTCTTTAGGCCACCAACAAGGAGGGACAACATCCAACCCCTGTGCCATGGTGGCAAAGTCCTGGTGCCCTCACCTCCTGACACAATAGGTGTCCAGTAATCCCTGGAAGTCACAGGGGAAGGTGACAGCGTAGGACACGAAGGCGGCCAGCTCGCCCTGGTTGGCCTTGCTGGGAGGAGTCTGGAGCAGGTCACAAACCCGCTGCAGCCAGGACACAGCCAGGCCTGCCAGATCCACGGGATCTCCTCCAGCCCGAGGTGGCAGCTCCTGCCAGGGGAACATGGGATTTGTACAGCCATGGCATCATCCAAGGTGCCAGAAGTGTGGGAACACGGGATTTGCACAGCCAGTGGCATTATCCAAGGTGCCAGGAGTGTGGGAACGTGAGATTTGTACAGCCCTGGCATCATCCAAGGTGCCAGGAGTGTGGGAACAGGTGGAGTATTCCATTCTCCATCCATCCCACTCAAATCCCTGCCTGCATTGCCATCCCCATCCCACCCCTATCTCATCCCACATCCCATTCCTACCCCTATCCACATCCTCATCCCCATCTTCATCTCTATCCTACTTTACCCCAATTCCCACCACATCCCTATCCCATCTCCATTTCATCTCCTCCCATCCCCAACTCCGTACAAACCCCATCCCCATCCCACTTCCCTCTGCCCATCCCTATCCCCATCCCAATCACACCCACACCCCACCTTCATCCACATCCCATCCCCAACCCCACTCAATCCCAACCCATTCCCATCTCCATTCCTATCCCCCTCTACATCCCCAACCCCATGAGATCCCTATCCCATCCCTATCCCCTCACCTGCACTCCCAACCTTATCCTCATCCCACACCCATCCAATATTCATCTCCATTCCCATTCCCAATTCCCATTCCATCCCATCCCATCCCAGGCCCTGCTCACCCGTGGCTGCACCTCCTCCAGGCACCTGAAGGACATGATGAAGGAGTGGGCGATGGTGCCGCGCACGGGAATTCCGTAGAGTTTTCCCGCCAGGATGTTGCTGGTGCAGTCGAAGCCTGCGAGGAGGGACAGGGGGGACACCCAGGTGATGGCAGGGCCGTGGTGGCACCGGGCACCGTGGGGTGGGACTCACCCCCAATGTAGGAATATTTGGATGCTGAGAGGGCTCCATCCGGCCCCTGCGCGCGGCGGAGCCCCATCTCTATGAGCTTCATGTCCGGGCCGGCGAGGAGACGGAATCTGGCAGCGTTGGTGGCCACCAGGCTGGAGGACAAAGGGGACAGGTCACACAGAGCCAGCACAGCCAAAGGGAAGGGGCTCCAGGACTCTCCCTGCTTGGACGAGGCAGGGATCACCATGGGATTCAGTGGACAGGGATGTGGTGGGGTTGACCAAGGGGACCTTGGGGACAGGGAGATCCTAAAGGTGACCTGTGGGGGAGCAGGACATCTCTCAGGAGAACCTGAGGGACAGGGAGACCCTTCAGGGGACCACAGGGTGGGCTGGACATGGGAAGCCCTCAGGAAAACTTAGGGGGACACTGGGACATCCTCCAGTAGTTAAATTCAACTGGTGTAATTCCAGCAGTTAAATCCCAGTAGGGGACTTGTAGGGTCATGGTACCCTCAGGACTGGGGTGTCCCTCTAGATTGGGGGGTGCTGCACTCCCTTCTCTGCCCCCATCCACCTTCCAGGGGCTTTGGGATCATCCCCATCACAAAATACCTGGCGTAGTTGATCAGGCACAGCAAGGTGGTCTCCAGCAGTTGCACCACCAGGAGCGGCCCCTTCACCTGCAGGAATGGCACCTGTGGGAACAGCAGTGACATCCCAGTCCCCCTGGAGCAGGGAGGAGCTGGGAAAGGCAGGAATGGGAGTTCAGGGGATCCCAGAGTCAAGGAAAAGGGAAGGCCTGGGCCTGGGAGGGGTGGGATGGTCAGGAAAGGGGTTGCAGGGGGATACCGGTGAAGGAAAAGGGGGTGCAAGGGAATTCCAATGCCAGGGAAGGGGGTGCAGGGGGATCCTATTGCCCAGGAATGAGGGTCCAGATTGTCCCTGTGCCCAGGAAAGGGGTTCCAGGGGTTCCCAGTGTGAAGGAAAAGGGGGTCACAGTGTCACAGACATATGTTATGAAAAATCCTTTTGCCAGGATCTTTTCTCCTGAGAAGCTGGGAAGCTTCGGCTTCTCCACGTTTTGCTGCTTTGGAATGTGATTTGGAGAATTGTTTCACCAGCGTGTGAAATTGTTTTTACTTGATGTCCAATGACAGCCACCTGTGTCAAGGCTGTGAGTAGTCACAGGATTTTATTATCATTCCTTTCTTTTCCAGCTTTCTGTTGGATCCTTTCTCTCTCTTCATTTTAGTATAGTTTTAGCATAGCATTTTAATATAATATCATAATACAACAAATCAGCCTTCTGAAACATGGAGTCAAGATTTTCATCTCTTCCCTCATCCTGGGACCCTCGAACACAACCACAGTCACAGGGTGGGGACATGAGGATGGCCAAGATTGGGGGTGCCAGAAGTCCATGGTGCTGAGGAAAGGGGGTGTGGGGGTGCTGTGAGGTGGGAAGGTGGGAATGGGGGTCCAGGTGCTCCCAGGGTCAGGGAAAAAAGGGGGACACTGAGAAAAGCAGCATTGAGTTCCAGGGGATCCCAGGTTCAAGGAAAAGGGGAGATCCGGGAGCTGGGAGAGATGGAACGGTCAGGAAAGAAGATGGAGGAGGGTCCCACCCTGGCGAAGACGACGGAGCCCTCGGGAATGGCGGTGACGGTCACCTCGGAGGCGTCCAGGGTGGCCAGGTAGTCAAAGAAGGCGTCGTCGATGGTGCTGGGCAGGACAGAGCGCAGGTACGCGACGTCTGCGGGGACAGCGCGGTGACACCAGGGACAAGGGACACAGGGGAAGGTGGGGGGGACTCCGAGCCTCCCCTGGACAGGTGAGTGACAGCAGGAGGGTGATAGCACCCCCAGCATGGAGTGTGACAGG
The DNA here is from genome assembly GCF_017590135.1 of Pyrgilauda ruficollis. Lineage (NCBI taxonomy): Eukaryota > Metazoa > Chordata > Aves > Passeriformes > Passeridae > Pyrgilauda > Pyrgilauda ruficollis. The sequence goes on from NW_024512321.1 coordinate 2,026,647, forward strand.
GTGGGGTGGCTCAAATCCCCTCTGAGGGACATCTCTGGAGGGTGTCCCAGTGTCTCCCCAAGTTTCCCTGAGGGTTCTTTGTGTCCACTTCTGCCCTGCGTCCCCTGAAGGGTCTCCCTGTCCCCTAAGTTCCTCTGAGAGATGTTCCTGTCCCTTTATGAGTTGTCCTGATCCTCTGCAGTCCCCCAGGGGGGTTCCCCTGTCCCCCAAGTCCCCTCAAATGCTGTCCCTCTCCCCCACCGCAGGTTCCCAGTCCCGCAGGTCCCTCTGAGAGATGTCCCTGTCCCCATCAAGTCCTCTTGAGGGATTCCCGTCCTCCCCAAGTCCCCATCCCCAGATCACTCTGAGAAATGTCTCTGCCCGCCTTAAGTCCCCCTGGATGCTGTCCCATCCCTTACAAGTCTCCCTGAGTTGCTCCCCCATCCTCCTCCGGGGGGAATTTCCCTCCTTCCCCCGCGTCCCTCCCACCGCTCCCCGCTATCCCTTTCTCATCCTCTGCCCTTTCCCCTCCTATCCCCTGGAGTTATTCCAAAATCTCCCTGGGAAGGTTCCCTTCTCCCTCTCCCTCCACCGCTCCCCACAACGCTTCTCCCGTCCCTTCCTCATCCTCCCTCCTGTCCCCACTGTCCCCTTGAGTTGTTCCGCCTCCCTCCCCCTTAACTCTCTCCCGTCCCTTCTTCATCCTCTCCTCTGTCCCGCCCTGCCCGCTGGAGTTGCTCCCTATCCCTCAAAATCCCACTGGGACTGTCCCCTCGCCCACCGCTCCTCTCTACAACCCCGTCTCTTTCCCCCCGTGTCCCCGTCTTGTCCCCCGCTGTCACCACGCACCGGCAGCGGAGAAGCGGAAGGCTCGGAGCCCCCGCAGCCCCTCGGCCAGGCCGGCGCCGAGCGCGAAGGAGCCGCGGAAGGGAGGGCGGCGGAAGAAGAGCTCGGCGGCGGCCGGGGCGCGGTGTCGCCCGGCCCGCCAGTGCCCGTAGGCCATGGACACCTGGTACAGGTCCGCCAGCGGCGCCATGGCGGGGCGGGGACAAGGGGACAGGGGTGGGGACACGGGGAGGAGCGGGGAAATAGGAGGGATACGGAAGGGCGGGGTGGGGGCACGCGGGGATGGCGACACGGGGACGGGAGGCAGCGGGGATGGCAGGACAAGGGGGACACGGGACAGGGCTGGTGACACGGGGCAGCAGGGATGGCAGCACAAGGGGACGCGGGACAGGGTTGGCGACACGGAGACGCGGAGCAGCAGGGATGGCAGCACAAGGGGGACACAGGACAGGGCTGGTGACACGGGGCAGCGGGGATGGAAGCACAAGGGAGACACGGGGATGGCAGCACAAAGGGGACACAGGACAAGGCTGGCGACACGGGGACGCGGGGCAGCGGGGATGGCAGCACAAGGGGGACATGGGACAGGGTTGGTGACACAGCTGGACACGCAGGGTGGCAGTGCACAGTGGACACCGGGATAGCAGTAGAGGGAGGATACAGGGACAGTGGGACACGGGGGACAACGGGACAGGGCAGCAGGGATGGCAGCACACAGGGGACACTGGGATGGTGACAGAGGCAGGACACTGGCCACAGGTGATGGCAGCACAGGGAGGAAATGGTACAGGGATGGTGGTCCATGGGGGACTCAGAAATGGGACACAAAAGACACACGTGGCATCACCTGGACCGGCAGGGACTCAGGATGGCAGCACAGGGGACAAGGGGCACTGCTAGCAGTGCTCTGGGGGTGGCAGGACCCTGCGAGGGACACGTGTCACATATCAAGTGACTGGACCCACCAGGACAAGGGACAGGCTTGCAGCACAGTCCCATGGAGCTTCCCGTGGCCCTTGGACTCTGGCACTGGGACAGACCTCGTGTTCCCAAAGTCAGGAATGTCACCTGTCCCCTCACAGCACAGTCCAATGGAGCTTCCAGTGTCCCTTGGTGGCCCCAGACCTTGGACTCTGGCACTGGGATGGACAAAGTCAGGAATGTTACCTGTCCCCATGCCAGGCCACGCTCAGTAATGTCACCTGTGCTCTCCCCAGGCCACACTCAGCTAAAGTGACCTGGGCAGGGAGTCAGTGGGAAAAGAGGGATGAAATCCATCCCAAACCAGCAATTCCTGGATGCTTTATGGTTATTCATCCTGGTTTTTTGTAGGGAGAGACTGGGGTCTCTAAACCTTGGGAAAGATGACTGGAAACACCCTGAGACCTTCATCCCAACCCCAAAATTCAGGTCCGTGTCTTGAGATCTTTCCTTCCATGAAGGATGGGGAAATCATGGAATGATTTAGGTTGGAAGAGACCTTAAATATCTCTCATTCCAATCCCCTTCCACTAGCCCAGGTTGCTCCAATATCCCAAAATCTCCCATCAAATCCCCCTGGAGAAGCTGCACCTGAGGGAAAAACCCAAGACCCAACATGCACTCCCAATGTTCATCTTTATTAATTCCAGGTTCAGATGAGGGGGGATACAGTTTTCCCTTCTAAATCTTGTTAAAAGCAGCAATATCCACGCTCTGCACCTGGAAGGGGACAAAAGCTGGAGTCATCCAGGTGTTCCCAGGAAAAACACACCTGAGTTAACCCCCTCCCACGGGTTCCAGGCCCTTCCCACATCCCATTCCAACACTTACATAGTCCTCAAACTTGGTGATCTCCTCCTCCAGGATGTCTGTCCCGACTTTCTCGTCCTCCACCACGCACTGGATTTGGAGTTTCTTGATGCCATATCCGACTGGGACCAGTTTGGAGGCTCCCCACACCAACCCATCCATGTGGATGGACCGGACACACTCCTCCATCTTGGCCATGTCAGTCTCGTCATCCCACTGGAAAAGTGGGAATTGGGAGGTTTTAGGGTTTTCCTGGAGATCATCAGCAGCTCCAAGAGGTATCCAAGTGACATCTCTGGGAATGTCACAACTGATCCAAAGTGCCCTTTCTTGGCTGGAAAAGGCTCCAGAAGACCTCAGAGCCCCTTTCCAGTGCCTCAAGGAGATCCAAGAAAGCTGGAGAGGGACTTTGGACAAGGATGGAGTGACAGGACAAGGGGCAATGGTTTTAAACTGGAATGGGGTAAGATTAGATGGGATATTGGGAAGAAATTCCTCCCTGGGAGGGTGGTGAGGCCCTGGAATGGAATTCCCATAGAAGCTTTGGCTGTCCCATCCCTGGAACTGTCCAAGGCCAGGTTGGAGCAACCTGGGATAGTGGAAAGTGTCCCTGCCTATGGAATGAGATGGGATTTAAGGTCCCATCCATCCAAACCCATTCCAGGCTTCCACGACAACAAATCCCACCTGGCTCCCAGCCCTTGTCTGGAATTCCACAGGTGCCACCACCACCCACATGGACGAGAGAGAGGATTCCCAGCCCCACTCCCAGAGCTCCCAAATCCCAAAGGCCACTCACTGGCTTCACATCCAGCAGGATAGAAGACTTGGCGATGAGTCCCGGCTTCTTGGCCTTTTTCTCCGCGTACTGCCGGAGCCGCTCTTCCCGGACTTTGGCAGCTTCCTGGTCTTCCTCCTCATCATCGCTCCCAAAAAGGTCAATGTCATCATCCTCATCATCCTCAGCAGCAGCTGGCTCGGCTTTCTTGGCCGGAAGCTCCACTTTTTTGGAGGGAACGCTGAACGGTTCCACTTTCTTCACCAGATCCAGGGTTTTTTAAGAGGAAAAAGAGGGAAAAAATTAACCTGGAGTTGGAGCAGAGCAGTCAAAAAAAGCTCAGGAATGGGAATCTCCACTGCTCAGGAAACGCTGTGGGATTTATGGATGTAACAGAACAGGACGTTTGTCCACATGGATCTTTAGTTATAATTCCTAGAGAAAAATTCCAGCATTTTTCCAAGGCTCACCTGGGTTGGAGGAACAGATGAGGGCTGGTGAGAAGTTGAGGATTTCTCCAGAGCGTTCAGGCGGCTTTCCAGCTTGAAAATGGCCATCTGGAGGTCTGCAACAACTGGGAAAAGGAGGGAAAAATAGGAAAAATGACCTTCAATTCCCAGCTGCATGTCAGGTCTCCAGCTAGGATAAGGAATTCTCCACTCACCACTGCGGAGGTTCTGGTTTTCCACTTCCAGGTGGGAAATTCGGGACAGGAGCTCATTTTGGTCACCAGCAGCTCCAGAGGAGGTTGTGCTTGCACTCTGCAAGAAGGAAAACAGGGATGAAGTTGAGTTGTTTCCCCTCCTCCTGAAAAATCCATGAAGCAAAGCAGAGTCGTGTCTTCAGGGAGAGAGGAAGTTCAGGAGCTGAACTAAAACCAAGGATATTTTCTCTAAATTAGGATAGAAACTAATGGAGCAGCTCTATAAAATGAAGCATGGACTAAATCCCGAGGAATTTCAGCTGGCACCAAGGACCAAAGGATAAAATCACTTTTCCCACTCTCAGATCCCAAAATGCCGCTAAAGCCACATAAAATTTATATAAAATTTCACACAAAGCCCCTTAAAACTCTTGGGAGTCCCTTGGTCTCCTCTCCCAACCCACTGAGGGACAGGAATGACCTGCCTAAGGTAACACTGGGAAAACTGGAAAGATCCCAGGAGTTCTACACTCCTACCTTCCCCAGCCCAGCTTTTAATTCCTAACAATATCAATCTGCTTTAACACATCCTGAGGGAATAATTATTCCAACTCTAGTTTCAATGGATTTTTGACAGCAAAAAAAAGAGCCTTTTTTTTTTTAATGCTAAGGAGGTTCCTTATCCATCAATTCCAGGCAACAAAGGGAAAGAAAATAACAGGATTTGCCCTTGAATTGACATTTCTAAGTGAAGAGAGAATAATTTATTCTCTTTTATTCCAGTGTGGAATCTCAGCAGTCATGTAAGATGGAAAGAGGGAAACGCAGGGATAAGATGAAGAATACAAGGCACAAGGAAAGGTCTGAATCATGGAATGGTTTAGGTTGGGATTTTAAGGATCATCCAGACAATGTTCCACTATCCCAAGCTGTTCCAAGCCCTGTCCAATCTGGCCTTGGACACTTCGAGGGATGAGGCTGGGAAATCCAAAAGGGCCGGGAAAAAATTCCATCTGAGCTGTGGATTCGGGCTCAGGAAGGTGAGTGCAGATCCCTGGACACAGAGCTGGGATGAGATCCCATTATCCAGGTTTATCCCAGTGCCTAAGGACAAACCCTGAGGAAGGAGAACTTGCTCCATCCTCGTCCCACCAAATCCTCTCCCGTTTTTCCACAGGCTCCATCCATGCACGGCTCACTTACGGCGGAGCGTCCCGACTGTTTCTTGGGACGGGCACAAGGAGCTTCCTTGCTCTGAGCAGGGGTCTTCTGCTGCAGGGTGGGAAAAAGTTTGGGAAGATGGGAAAAGGTTTCGCAATTCCAGAGTGAACTCAAGCGCAGGGAAGAGCCGCATGCAAGGGGAAGTTATGGAGCGGTGGGAAACAGCCTTGCACTGCAAACATTCCCCCAGGAATTCTGGGATCTTCTCCAGGAACATCTTGGTGTCTGCAGGGAGCTCGTGCAATGCTGTGGGCTCATCACACCGTGCCAGCCCTGATGCTCCAAGGATGGAAATCATGGAATTACAGAGGTGGGAAAATCCCTCTGAGCTCATCGGGTCCAACAGTTCCCCCAAGGCCACCACTGAGCGCATCCCTAAGTGCCACATCCATAGGGATGTTAAATCCCTCCAGGAATGGGGACTCCACCTCTGGGCCAGGGCTGGACAGCCCTTTCCAAGAGGAATTTTCCTAATATTCCAGCTAAATTTCCCCTCTGGTGGTTTCCTCTCATCCTGTCATTCCCTGGGAGTAGATCCTGATTCCTACTTGGGAATCCTGTCAGGGATTTGTGGAAGTGAGAAGGTCCCCCCTGAACCTCATTTTTTTTCCAGGCTGAGCCCTCCCAGCTCCCACAGCTGCTCCTGGTGCTCCAGAGCCTTCCCAATCCATTCCCTTCCCTGGAAACATTCCAGCCCCTCAATGTCCTTTTTGTCACAAGTGCCCAAAACTGATCCCAGGATTTGAGGTGCCCAGTAGTGCCAGCACAGGGAGAGGAGATTTCTCTTCCCTGTTAATAATAATTCCTCAAAAAAAAAATTAGAAAGAGGGAAAAGCATGGGAAGAACAAGGGATACCTGTCCCAAGGTGAAGCAATCAAGATATCTTAATTGGAACCCATAAGACAATTCAAGAGGCACAACCATGTCCCAGATCCTCAAAAATTATGGGAAAATTGCCTTTATGAGACTGTGAGATCTTCCCTGAGGAGAGGATGCTCCCAGCTTTGGGAATGTGGACACCATACCTCCATTACAGCACACAAAAACCACTTCCTCTTCCAACTTCCAGCTCCACACAAGCATCCCTGAATTTTATCAGGGATAAGAATTCAAAATTCCAAAGGTGGGGAGTTCCACATCATCACTTCCCTCCCTTCCTCTGCACTCTTGTAGAAAACCCTCAAATCCTTTATTTTTAATCCATGATTTTTGTGCTGAACCCACCTCAAAGCTGCAGCCTATCTCAAATATTCTGGACAGCTGAAGTGCTTGGGAAAGCTGGAATTGTGCATAAACTTAATTATCCAAACAAATCAAATCCCTGGGAATTATGAAGGGTACAAAACAGGACGTTGGCAGAACAACTTGGTACATAAACATGTTATTCCCTGAAGTTTGAATCCCTAAAATACATTTTAAGTATCAGAGACAATAAATTTTTTTCTCATGTTCAGGTGGAATTTCCTGTTCTACTTCCTGCTTTTCCTCCTAATCGAGGAACTCTAGACTCTCATCATATTCCACGTGCTCATTCCTACATTTTATGACACAAACCCAGCCTGAAATTCCCAGCAAAAAGGCATTCAACTCCCATTTTCCCATCTTTTCACACCCAGCTTTTCTCTTGCCACATCCTAAGAGCCCTCACAATAACTCTGGAGAAAGGAAAGAGAAAAAATCCTGGGATTTTTGCTCTTCCCACTTTTCCCTGGATCACACAGTGTAAATTTGGGGTTTGGGAATGCAAGGAAGAAGTTTAGGAATGCTCTGAAGTCCAGCCTGGTTATCCAACATTAATGATGATCCTTGAGGGATATTCCAACTATTTCTCAGCCATGTGGAAGATCCAACCCCTTTCCCAGGAACATAAAATATTCAGCAACTTTTTACATCCAGCACTAATCCCCAAAAACGTCTCCAAACAATTTATATCCCAAAATTCCTATCCTGGCTTGGGGCTGTTGCTTTACCAATTCCCTGTTACAGCACCTGGATAATCCAAACTTCTGGGATTCTCTCCCAAAAAAGCTCTTTAACAGGAGTCAGGAAAGAAATTCCACATCTTTGGCAAAACACTCTGGAAGATGAGGATGAGCAACACTTCCAGGTGATTTGGGTTTAGATTCCCTGCCCCTTGCCCAATTCCAAAAGTTCTTCCCAAAGAAACTTTTTACCTTGTTTGGGATGGGGGCCTCCTTTAGCCTTTTTTTTTTTTTACATAAAATGAGCCAGTTCTGGAAAATTTTTCCTTAAGCTGTTGACTGAAATCCTGATTCCTTATATTCATCCCAAATGTCTGGCTCCTTTCTGCTGATATAAGGAGGAATATGGAATATTCCCCTCAGAAAAGGGGGAATTCCTTGTTATTGCCTGATATTGGGCTGATCAAAGATAGAAACTGAGGATGCTTGGGAATTATGAGGCCAAGTAATGGATGAATTCCTTTGGGAGTCCCACTGCAGAAGCAGGAAATCAAGACACCTGGACTGTATCCCATGGATTTTCCTTTCCCATAAATCCACTCATCAGTATTTTAATTTCCTTTTACAAAAAATAATTTTTTTTTTTTACGGTCTTGTCTGCACTCAGCACAAAAACACCTCCACAAAGTACATTCCTGAGCTCCTCCAGGATGCTCCAGCCTCGGAGCTTGTAGCCAAGCTGAATTCCCTGGATGCAGCAGATGGAAAACACAACTTTTTTGGGTTTTTTTTTTTTTTTTTTTTTTGCACATCCCCTAAACTGGAAGCAAAACAGGGAAGAGAAGGTGGCAGCCCAGTGTATCCCAAAAAAGAGCCACACGCTCAGCGAGTTGGAACCTGTTAGTAAAGACCCATGGGAACATCCCACCAGAAAAAAAAAAAAAACAAAAAAAGAGCCACACGCTCAGCGAGTTGGAACCTGTTAGTTAAGACCCATGGGAACATCCCACCAGGAAAAAAACAACCAAAAAAAAAAAAAAAAAAACCAAAAAAAAAAAAAAAAAAGGGAAGGAAAAGCCCAATTCAGGGAATTCTTTTAACCCAAATCCAGTTTTGGCAGCGCTGCGGGCGAGCAGCGCGTGGGGACGGGGCGGAGCTGGTGGCACACGGCGCTGCACACCTTGGTCTTCTCCTCTAGCTTCCAACCAAGAAGCCAAACGATCTATGGGATTAGAATTCCATAAAAAGAAAAAATGGGATGCAGGCAGCCAGCTGGTGAGAGCTTGGGTACTCACTCCGGCCAGCGATTTCTGGATATTCTCCCTGGCTCTGGCAATGTCGCGGAGGATCGTGCTGGCTCCGTTCTCCTGCAAACAGCGCAGAAAGAACCAAGAGTTTCTTTTTTAAAAAAAAATATTGAAACATGGGGGGAAAAAAATTCATCAGGGAAGTTAAAAAAATAAAAAACAATGAAAGGAAGGAGGAGCGAGGGAATTGGGAAAATTGGGAATTGTCCTTTCCATGATTCAGTGATTTTTGCGGTAAGGATTGGGGTTAAATTGGGCAGTCCCTGGTCACGTGTCCAGAAGGATCATCCAGTCAAAGAGCTTTTAAATTCCCTATAATTGCCCTGAAAAGTTTGGGATGCTGCCAGAAGGTTGGAGTGACTCCAGAACTCCTTAAAAACCCAGCCTCCAGCAGGATTTTTCCATATTATTACCTGAGATCAGGCAGGAAGTGACAACCCTGACTCTGCTCCAGCCAGAGAGGTGGGACCTAGACCACCAGGAATTTTTTCCCTGTGCTCCTGCTGCCATGCTTTAGCCTGGATTTCAAGATTCCCTCCCTGGAAATTCCATCATCTGCTCACTCCTTGCCTTTCCCAGACTGCAACCTGCTCCCATCAGCAAGATCCGAGATGTGAAATTTCCCACAAACCCCCAAATCCTGAGTTAAACAGAAAATAAAGGACAAACAGCCTGGACACATCCAAGTGGGCTCCACTTCCTACTACTTCCAAGGAAGTTTTAAGACTATTTTTCCATGGGGGAAGTGCCTGATAAATTCCTCCAAACATCTTTCAAACCACCTCTCCTCCCAGGCCAAACTCCTTCACTGGAAGCTCCTGATGTGCCTTGAAATAGCTGAACTGTTCCAAGAGGTTTTCACTCCAAAACCTACTTCCAGCACTCATCCAGAGCTCCCAGTTTTTTTCCATTCCCAGTCTCCCAGGTGCTGTGCCAGCACCTAAGCCAGGATGGACCGCAGGAATAGCTGGAATGTGCCTAAAAGTTAGAATTTCAGCAAAAAGCTTCCCCATAAACACTTGGAAAGAGGCACTGAACACTCAGCATTCCAAAGGCACAAGCAGTTAGGAGCAGGAAGAGGTTAGGAAAGCTCTGAACCTTGGAACAGGAATAATTTTGGGATAATATTGAAGCTGGAAATATTGCAGCTCAGCGGGATCATGCTTCCCCCTCCACCTTCCCCTTCCCAACTCACCGGTATCACAAACAGAATCTTCCACTGGAACACCTGGAATATTTCCAGGAGTGCAAAGAGAGGGATAAAAAAATTCCCCCCAAAAATCTTTGCAGCTGTTGTTCCTCTGTTCAAACTTTAGGTTTGCATTGCCTTGGAATATCCCAAAGGACTGCTCCAAAATGGAAGCAAAGCAGCATTTTCCCTGGATGAAGGGGGACAGGGACGCTCTTTGCTAATAAAATTGGGGATTTGGGGATTTCCAGCTCAAACTCTGCCCCCACAGATCCCAGCAAAATTAAGAATATCTTCTAGATGCTGGGACTGATTCACCTATTAGAAGGACAACTGATCTCCCAGTTCCTTGGGATCAAATCCCTTCAGATTCCACAGAAAACAATGGGAAAAAAACCCCCCGAATGGGTCTTAAACAGCTTAGAGAGCTCCAGGAAGACTTGGGGAAAAAAACAGCACTGAGAGTGGAAATCCCACAAAAATCCAGGTGGATCATGTCCTTTGACTTACTCTGGAATTCCTGGGATTGGGAATTACCTGCTGGCGGGAGGGGCCACCCATGGGGCCGTTCATCTGCTCGTAGAACCTTCGCTCGGCGTCGTCGTATTTGAACTTCTCGAACCAGATCTTGTCGTGCAGGAAGTAATCCACAGCCATTTTCCTGGGAAAAGGAGGGGGGAAAATATCCACAAAAATTGAATTCCCGCAAGGATTGAAGGTTAACAGCTCGTCAGGAGCGGTTTCTGTGCCTGCAGCTCAGCTTGGCTGCGGATTTAAGTATCCAGGATCCTCTTAAAAAAGCAGGACAGATTAATCACCCACCTGCCTGACCTGGGTGTGGAGTGGGGATGGGATGAATCAGCTGATCCAGACTTTATTCCACAAAAAAAAAAAAAAAAACAAACCAGGATTTCCTAGTTCATGCTAAAGAAAGTGTCTTGTGTAGGACAATAAAAAGGGAATTGAAATAATGGAATGGGTTGGGTTGGAAAAGACCATAAAAATAATTTAGTTCCAACCCCCTGCCATGGGACACCTTCCACTATCCCAGGTTGCTCCAAGCCTCATCCAATTTTTCCCTGGATACTTCAAAGGATGGGGCATCCACAAGATCACTGGGAAATCTTTATTAAAAATCAGCAATACTTGGAGGGGACAGGCCTGGCACTACAGGGAAAAACAGCAAAAAACACCCCAAATCCTGCTGGGAAACAGGGAATTTTTATGGAGCAACTTCCAAAGGTGGGTTAAATTCTTAATTTGAAGGGAAACAGAGCCCTTAAAAAAAGAGGGAAAGAGGAAGTGCCCTGAATTTCAGCAAGGGACAGGGACAGAGCCAGCAGAAGTTTGAGGAGGTGGAGAGCAGCACAAGAAAACCACAACCGGAGCAGGCTCCACAAAGCCTCTCCTCATCATCCCAAATCCCACAGTTTCCCAAAAAACACTTCCAGGGTAGCCACAGATTATTTTCCTGAAATCAAATCCTTCCTTATCTCATCTACCCACTCGGATGAGACCAAAGGCTACCAACACAGGAGCTGCAGCAAAACCACTTTCCACACCCAAATCTCCAAGACCTGCTGGAATTCCAACCAGGATCATTCGCAGAAAATTCCAAATGCAGACAAATTTATCCCACTTTTTTACAGAGACACGTAGATGTTCCCAAATATCCAGCTATGACCAACTAAATAGGAAATTATCCCAAAGAGGACCAGGTGAAAGGTATTTGACCCCTAAATCCCTTGACACAAAGATCCTAAAAGCTGTCCAACAAATCCCAACAAAATTCATGGATCAGAAGTGTCAGAAATAAGGACGGATGCTCCAAGAGTCTTTTTTTCCAGGAATATCCGTCTCTACCTCAGCCTTTGGAGAAGATGCAAGGGCATTCCAAAAATTAACAGACTGGATATAAATTCCCTCAAAAAAACAAACTACAGCACATGCTCCCACCAGAGTGATTCCCTAAATTGTATTCCAGTCACTTCCAAACCTTCTTCAAGCTGGATCCTGGTTATGATGCTGATTTTTATATGGAATGAGAGGATGGAGCTGAATCCATGCAAAAAGGGGGATAATGAGCTCACTTCCCAGCCCTGCCTTTAAACATTCAACCTCTAGCTCCACACAAACATAGCCTTTATCCACCAGAATTCCTCAGGAAAAGGGAATTCCTGGAAGGATTTTCCCCCCTGCTCCCTGCCCACCGGGATCATCTCCAAGTCCACCCAGTCTTCTCCACATGCAAATTCCTTCCGGCTCAATCCCGACCTGGTTGGCTTTTTTTTTTTTTTTCGTATGGGTGTTACCCCCAAAGAAACTTCTCCTACTTCGTTTCCGGAGCGGGAATGCTCGGAGCAGCTGGATGGGAGGGATTTCCTGCAGCAGATTCCTGGATCCCTGTTTTCTCTGCTGCTCTGGCCGCTTCCAGGGCAAAATATCTGGATTCTGCCCTGTCGTAGGTCACCTTATTCAGCCACACGGATTCACTGTCCTTGTGCAGGAAAAAGCAGGTGGGATTTTCCTTGGGAATATCAGGGAGCTCAGGGTTGGTGGAGGTGATTCCAGTTTCCTTCCCAGGGTTGTGGTTCTTGGATGCTTCCAGACAGCCATGTTGGGTTTCATCCAACATCTTCTCATAAAAATTCTTCTCAGCATCATCGTAGAGAGGCTTTTCCAGCCACACCTCGGATGCCAGAACTTCCCAGTTGGAAATCTGCGGCTTCCCATTGACCGTCTGCTGGTCGGAGCTGGGCAAACTGGGAACAGAGGCCACAGGAGAGTTGGGAATGCCAGGAGCCAAGCCTGGCGTGGCAGGAGTGGGCAAGGCCGTGCCATAGCCCTCATCCGGCGTTCCCAGCCTGGAATTCGCCCACACAGATGGGATGGCCAGGACGTTGGGAGGAAGGAAAAATTGGGATTTCTCCATGAACGCCCTCTCGGCCTTATCGAAGTCAAACTTGTTGATCCAAACCCCTTGGACAACGTGGTGACAGGCGGCCAGGCTTCCGTGGGAACACGCCGGGAGCATCCTCACCTTGGGAATATCTTGGCTGGATTTCGACCTGGCCATGGCAGGAGATTCCTGAGCCATTTTTCCAGTCTCAGTTGATTCCCAACTCTGGGAACCTGCTAATTTTATCCTGTAGGCGCTCTCGGCGCGGTCATACAAGGGCTTGTCAAACCACACGTGCTCCGCCGACATTCCCGCCAGGATCGCCTCCAGCTTGGAATCCTGAGCTTTGGGTTTCGGGGAGCGCTTCCTTTTCCGCTGCTTTTTGCCATTCCTGGGTTTTTTCGGGTCCCCCTTGAACTCCCCCTCGATGGAATCCTCGTGGCAGATCCCGTTGACGGCCTCGGGCTCCGGCGCTTCCCGCTCCAGCGCTTCCCGCTCGGCTTCGTCGTTCCGGTGTTTTTCCAGCCAAACTTTGTCCACGGAGCAGGGATTTTTCCGTGTCCTCATCTTCCCAAAAATAAATGGGCAGCATGGAGAGATAATAACAATAAATGTAGTGGCAGCAGAGCAAAGCAAGGGCATGCAGGAGATGTTTTTATCCATTAATATTCCCGGGAAAAAGCGCAAATATTCCATTTATTTCTCCCTTTTGGGATAAGTTTGAATTCCAAGGAATTCAACACCTCCTAAAATATTCCTGCCAAGAATTCCCCTCACTATTTGAAATTTTAAGGCAGGAAAAAAACCCACAGGATTTTGTTCAAATCCTTGGGAATAACAGGATATTATTCCAAGTTAGTGGATTAGTCATTAATTGTTTGTTACTTATTCCCAATTAGGCAAAATTTTGGGAAAACTGGCTCCAATTTTTGAGTTTTTGGAGGTTTACTCTTGATTGCGTTTTCATACTAAAAGGCAGCTGCTGAAAAACTAGGATTGAATTTTGGGATATAATCCAAGTTATTGGCAAATTAAACTTGTCCAGGAGTTGGAAATCTTGTGATTAATTCAATAATTAATTAATAAAAATTGACCTGTGGCAGACTGCCAAATAAAATTCCCAGCCAGATGAAATATCCTCAAAAGTTTATAATTCCACTAATTCCTGGGAGATTTTGGAAGCCTCAAGTCCAAGGCTTAACTTTAAAATTCAATTTAATTTTCAATTGTCATTTAATTTAAATTAATGGACTTGAATTTAAAATTTAACATAAAATTTACACATAAAGGCTTTCTTCAGGTCTTCAATATTTCCATTTAAACTTATATAATAATAAATTAAAGTTTTGCCTTTAAACATTTAAATTGGTAAGAGTTTAAGATATTAATTAGATTCCAATTAGACAAATTATTAGAAATGGAAAAAAGGAGATTTTTCTTTTTTTTCCCCTGGAGTTGGGAAACTTTCATGCAGCTAAAAATGCTTAAAAATTGAGATTTCAATTCTGAATTTAAATAAAAAAATAAAAATTAAAACCCATTTTGAATTTTTGAATTTATTTTATGTTTTTGTGTTTTATTTTGTAGAGCAATAAATTTTTGTTAGGACCTTTACAGAGAAATAAATTTATTATAGTAAATAATGAGTACAAACAATAAAAAAGTTATAGGATTTTGCATTAAAGATTCCTACCATTTCTTTCTTTTTAAACTAAATTTAAAATTTGCACTTTGTAAAAATTAAGTTCAAAAACTAATTTTGTTTTTAAAAATTTTTAAATGATTTTGCTCCAGTTCTTAAGCAGCTCCAAGCCCTGGAATTACAGCCCTCATGGATGAGGTGAATTACGGAATTGGAGTTCCATAATGAGGAACTCCCAGGAGATTCCCTCCCATTGACAGAGCTGAAATTAATTTTAAAAAACTCTTTAAAATTAATTATTTCCAAGAAAATTCTGCAGGAATTTATCTAATAAATATCCCACTGTTGCTGACATTGCTGGATTTTCCAGAATTCCCAAAAAAACCAAACAATTAGAAGGTACTTACTTTTTTTGCTCCTATGACAGCATTAAAAAAAAAAAAAACACAGGATAAATTTAGAGAAGAATTCCAGGTTTTATGGATGCAACAGCTCCTCATCCAAATCATTAATAATTAATGGATTAATTAATTAACATATTAAGTTTGGAGCTGATGAACTTTCCAGAACTCCATGAAGTTTGTGAACAACACCACAGAAAATGAGTTTATTTTCATTTTAATAACAAGGAAAAGAACATTATTGTGATGTTTTCCAAAAGGATTTTCCCATCCCAGCAGCCTGAGAATTCCCAACCTGCCATCCCAGTCCTGGCATGTGTTGATGGAATTCAGGATCCCAATTTTTGGGTGATTCCAAACATTCCTGTAGCACCTTTTTGCTTCCATGAACAGCCAAACCTTATGTTCAGTCCTGAAAAACCCCAAATTTCCAAGGAAATATAGCTTCTAAGCAAGGAAGAATTGGGGGGAAAAAAACCCAGTAATTTCTCTTCTGTGTCCATCAGTTTTCCTGGAAGAACCTGGGAAAAAGGAATTTTAATCACACAAACCATCAACTTTCAACATTTTCCACTGAAAATTGCCATTTTCACCTCCACAACACAAAGTTTTAGGATAAAAACCACGCTTGGCGTTGGGAATGTTCTCCACTGGGGAAAAGTCACAGCCCAGAAATTCAGGATGAGTTCAAGAACCATCAAAGGGAAATCAAATTGAAACACTAACAGTTGTACCTAATATTTTGTTCATTTAAAAGTAGATTTTCTGCTGGTTTCATTCCCTAAAATTGGCTCTTCCCTAAGTCAGACCCTTGTCATCACCTTTGCTACGAGACAAAGCTCCATATTCCAGGAAAACACCACAATTCCCATCCCTGATCACCTAAAAACCACAACTTTCTGCTCCAAGCTGAAAATTCCTAACGAGACAATCACGGATATGGGAAATCAGCAGAAGGGAAAGACTTGGAAAGTGTCACCATCAGGAGAAATAGGGAAAAAAAAAAAAAAGAGTTGGGAACGAGCAGCTCAGGTGAGGAAAAATCCTACCTGAAGGTCAGGGAGAAATGGGACACATCTGGAAAAAGAAAGAATTACAGCAAAACAGCTCAGCAAAAGGGAATTCCTCATCCCTAAGGATTGTGATTATCGGGATCCCAATCAATCCCAAATCATCGGTGACCTGCATGCGACAGAACAAATCCATCCGGGATTTCTGGGAACGCCGATGCGGCAGCCTCAGCAAGTTTAGTCAGGGATGTAATCCTTCAAAAACCCCATGGAGCACAACAGCAGGTTCTGCCTGTTCCCAAAATAGTTTGGAAATGGATCCCTGAGCATTGAGATTAAAAAAAAAAAAAAAAGAGAGGACAAATCCCACCGAGGTGACGGAAATGTGGGAACAGCAGCACGAGGAAAGAGGGACAGGTGAGATAAGCAGAGCCCAGGTGCACCTGGAGTTGATTTTCCAGGTTTCCCAGCTCCAGGATAAGTTTGGAAAGGCAGCCAAAGGGGGTTGGGATATGGGATGGATCGGCTGCTCCGTGCCAGGATACGGCAGCAGCTCCGGTTTCCCTTTGCAGCAAGTGACTGGACAAAAAAAAAATCCCAGGAATGGGGGGAGGAGCAGATCCTTGAGGCACCTGGAGCAGCTGGGAAAGTGTGGGATCCCTAAATTCTCTTCCTCACCAGGGCAGGAATAACACTGATCCCTTTCCCCCTCACCCCCAATCCAGACTTGAAGAGGTAAGGCTTTATTACACCAGGAATATTCCCAAAAAACCAAGGAATATGTCCCCAAAAATCTGCGGAAATCCACAAAGATTTAGGGAGACCCCCCACCCACCCCTTACCTGTAACAGAGAGCTCCTAAATCCTGGGAAAGGAAAAGGACCACAAGGACATGGAGAATCCTAAAATCCCCCCTTCCCTGTGCCTGGCAAGGGGAAAGGGATCTCCCAGATAATGAGGGGATCTCCCACATCCTCTTTTTTGGGATGTGAGGGGAGGAAATACCCCACAGGGAATGCAGAGGGGGCTTCCACATGCCCCTTTCCCAAACTTTTAAGGGAAAAGGAACCTAAAACATTGGGAGTGGGGAGTGACACCACGATATTCCCTGGGATTTTAAGTGGAGAAAGTAATCCCAAGAAACAAGGGCACCCCCAAATCCTTTCCTTCAGGACTCTTACGGACTCCCCTCTGCAGACCTACTAAGGGAAAAGGGACCGAAAACATGAGGAAAGGGGGGGGAGGGGGGGGTCACCCCAGTATTCCATAGGATTCTAGGCATGGAAAAATTATCCCAAAAGCCTAGAGCACCCCAAATCTTTCCCCTCAGGTCTATGAGGGAATGGAATGGACCCTAAAGACAATGGGAGAACACCCACCCCCCCCCCAAACTCCCTTTTCTGAGGCTTTTACAGGGCGAAAGACCCCCACATCCAAAGAAGGATCCTCAAAACTCCCCTCTTCCCATCACTGTGAGGGAAGGAACCCCATTCCCTGTGAGCAGACCCCCAAATCCCTCTTTCCGCAGGAAAAGTGCCCTCAAGAGAACAAAAGGGGTGACCACAACCTCCTTCTTAGGGATTCTAAGGCGATAAAGGAACCCTACACACCCTAAAGGGTCCCCGAGCCTCTTCCCCACAATTATCATGAGGGGGCTCCCCCACCTCCCGCCCTAGAGGGATAAAGGACGCCCCGAAGACCCCCGGGACTCCCACTGCCGAGGTTCAGGGAGGGGGATAAAGGACCTTTACTGGGAGTACAAAGCTTCCTAGGGGCTGGAAACCAGGACTCACCGGCAGCTTTGACCCCTTAAGGCCCCTCCGCTCCCTTTGGCCGCCGCCGGGATAGAGAGGGGCGGCGTGCGCCGCGCGGAGGGTTATGGGGGCGGCGCGTACCACACGTGGCGAGCGAGGGGGTGGCGAAGGGAGTGCGATGCGGGGAGACAGTGTGTCACAAGCACAGCGCGGGGTCTGTACCCCCCCACAGTAAAAGAGACATGTGGAACAGCACGGGAGGGTGGGAGCGGGATGCGCGAACCGCCCCTCTGTAACTATTAGGATGCGCCGGCCCCCCTTTTCCTTGCCAAGTTGGATTCGTCCTCGTACCTCCGCTGGCGCCTGTGGGTTGTACCACTCTGCGAAAAGGGGGATGTGCCACTTCGCTGCTTCCTCCACGCTACTTCCCTGCCTCCCCAGGATGATCCCCTGTGTTGCACGGGGGGCGTTACAGGGCGGAGGAGGCTCCGCACTCTGCGTGCGGCGCGCTGTCTCATTCCGCACACTTCTTCTCCCTCCCCTGAAAGCCAAGTGGAACAGCTCAAGGGGGAAAGCGACATGAGGGGAGGGGACAGCGGGGCGGCGCTCTCCCCCCTTTTCGCAAAGTGGTACAACCCATAGGCGCTGGTAGAGATAGGAGGAAAAATCCAACTTGGCGAGGAAAAGGGGGGAGGAAGCGGCGCAACTTAGTGGCCGTGGTGAGGTGCGCGCATGCGGGGGACCGGAGCGGAGACAAAGGCGCCGCCGAGCCCCCCCCACCCCATCCCCGCATCCCTCCCCGGTTATAACGCGCCCCCCATTCCCATGGATGCGGGGGTCGCTCCATGCCCGGGGGGGAGCAGGAGGAGGGCGGGGGAATGGCGGGAGGGCGGCGGGCAGGAGGAGGAGGAGGTGGAGGCAGCAGCGCATCACCCGGGGGGGTGTCGGTGAAGATGTCGCTTCGCCGCGCCTACTCCATCAAGGACAAGCTCCAGGCCATCGAGAGGGTGAAGAAGGGCGAGCGCCAGGCGTCGGTGTGCCGGGCTTTCGGGGTGCCGGGGGGCACGCTGCGGGGGTGGCTGAAGGACGAGGCGAAGCTCCGCTGGTTCCTGGAGCAGCTCGGCGGCGAGGTGGGCACCCAGCGCAAGAAGATGCGCTTGGCCAACGAGGAGGAGATCGACCGCGCCGTCTACGCCTGGTTCCTCGCCCTGCGCCAGCATGGCGTGCCGCTCTCCGGACCCCTGATCCAGGCGCAGGCAGAAGCCTTCGCCCGGCAGATCTACGGGCCTGAGTGCACCTTCAAGGCGAGCCACGGCTGGTTCTGGCGCTGGCAGAAGCGCCACGGCATCTCCAGCCAACGCATCTACGGTGAGGGCGGCCTTCCCGCCGAGCCCGAGCGCGCCCCGGCCGCCCGCGCCGAGGTCCTGCCCGATGCCGGCGGCTACGGGGACGAGCAGATCTACAACGCCAACATCACCCGGCTCTTCTGGAAGCTTCTTCCCGGTGCTGGAATCGCGGCGAGGCGTCCGGCCCGCGGCGAGCGCGTCACGGTGCTGCTGGCCGCCAACTTGACCGGCTCCCACAAACTCAAGCCCTTGGTGGTCGGGGGTCTCCGCGATCCCGCCAGCCTCAGGCATCACAACCAGGAGAAATTCCCGGCTTGTTACCGCTACAGCCCCGAGGCCCGGCTGGCGCCGGCGCTTCTGAGGGCTTGGTTCTTTGAGGACTTCGTGCCGGGGGTCAAGCGGTACCTGCGGCGGAGCTGCCTGCAGCAGAAGGCCGTGCTGCTGCTCAGCTCCGCTCCGTCCCGCTCTGCAGCGGGGGCTGAGGATTCCCCACCGCTCCAGACTCCGGATGGGTCCATCCGCGCGCTGTTCCTCTCCAAGGGTCCCTCTGGGAGCGGTTTGGCCGGAGCAGGAGGCCGAATCCCGGCGCCGCTGGAGCAAGGGGTGGTGTCGGCCTTCAAGCAGCTCTACAAGCGGGAATTGCTGCGCTTGGCCGTGTCCTGCGGCGGCCCCGGCAGTCCCGCAGACTTCGTGCGCTCCTTCCTCCTCAAGGACATGTTGTACCTGGCTGGCCTCTCCTGGGATCTCATCCCGCCAGGATCCATCGAGAAGTGCTGGCTGCTGGGGCTGCGCGCCGCCTTCGAGCCCCAGCCCGGCGAGGAGGAGCACGGCGACACCCCGGGAGGGGAGGAAGGCGGAGGGGACAGCAAGGTCTTCAGTGACCTGACCCACCTGGCCGCCTTGGCCTTCAAGCGCTTGGCTCCCGAGGAAGTGTCCGACTGGTTGCACTTGGACGACGCAGCTCCAGGTGCGGAGGAGGACGATGATGGTGAGGAGGACGCCGAGGAGGAAGGCGCCGAGGGCTGCGGGGCGGAGGAGGATGAGGAGGAGGAAGCAGCTGGTGGCAAAAAGGGCGGGGAAGGAGGAGATCCTTTGCTGCCCACGGCTCGGGAAGCCATCCAGGGTCTGGAGACGGCGCTGCGCTGGCTGGAGGGACAGGACCCCCGGGAAGTGGGGCCGCTGAAGCTGGTGCAGCTCCGCTCCCTCATCTCCATGGCCCAGCGGCTGCGCCGTGGCCGCAGCCCCCAATCCTAGGGCAGGGGTGACCGCCACCTTTTGGCTACCAACCACCCCTGGTTGGCCACAGAGCTGGGGACACCCCGGTTGTCCCAGGGGGATGGTGGTGGAGGTGCCACTCGCCCCTCTGTGACCGTGACTCCCTGGGGATCAGGAAGCCCAGATGCCTGTGGGTCACAATTCAGGGGATTTTTGTGCAACAACTCGAATTCCAGGGTTGTTCCTTACCTAAATATACTTAGGAGGTGCTATTTTTTACATCCCTTGTGGATCCTGGTCACTGGCACTGCCAGAAAGAGGGTGGATGACCTCCCCCAAATTGCCCAGTTCCCCCAATTCCATGGGGAGAAGGAGTGAGGGAAGAACCTGCTCAGTGTCCATGGGATAATGGGGGATGTTACACTGAAAAATCCCCAAATCCCAGAGCAGGGATGAGGTGGGCACAGCCAGCTGAACATGGGCTACTCCTGAGGTGCTGCAGGGGAAATATTCCACCTTGGAAGAGGCTGGTGACGCCCTTCCCACTGCCAAAACAGAATCCTGTTACATCAGGATGGTTTGGGGCTGGTTTAAGACAATTTCCTTCAGGCACTGGATTGGGAAAGGGACACTTGGGTGGCACCCATGAGAGAGAGGCACCTCCATCATTCCCATCACAGCTGGGAACACCTGGACCATGGAGACCTGCTGATCCAGGTACCATCATTGGAGCATCCTCGTGGAGCTGAAGGCTCCAGGGATGGGGTTGAGGTGTTCCTCACGGGGTTTGTGGGGTGGCCAGGGCTGGAGGACACATCTGGGTGAGTGGAGGTTGGAGCAGGGAGGGCTCCTGGCACTGCCTTGGAATATTGGAGGCATCTGATAGGAATTTACCTGATTTGGATGAAATTTTAAGGTATTTAACTGAATTACTGGAAGAGGGAAGTGAAATTGACTCCTCAGTGCTGCTGTGCCCCATGTCAGTGGATGGGTGGGGGTTTTTACTTGTCGGTTCTTTGTCTCCTTGCTGCAGAGTTTATGGAAATTAAATGGATTTTTATTCCCACGTGGAGGTTGTCGTCTGTGAACTGTCACGTGGAGCCATCCCAGAGGGATTTGGGGTGGCACCACGGGGATCTTCTTGGGGCTGTGTCCTCTCCAGTGTGGCTTTCTCCACGCCAATGGGGTGTAATCGTGTAAAATCACATTTCTGTTTTATTATCTTTTGCACCAAAATCGCCCCACAAAAAGATTCTGGAGCTTGGGTGTGGCTCATTTCAAACAGGAGTTTGTGAATGAAAGAAAGTTTCAGTTGTGTGACAAAAATGTTGCAAAGATCAGCAGAAGGTGCTGGGCTGGAGGTCTTTGAACTGGTTTGGAGAGGTGAGAATATAAAATTATAGAATGGTTTGGGTTGGAAGGGACCTGCAAGGCCTTCAAATTCCAGCCCTCTGCTGTGGTCAGGGACACGTTCCACTATCCCAAGTTGCTCCAAGCCCTGTCCAACCTGGCCTTGGACACTTCCAGGGATGGGGCAGCCACAGCTTCTCTGGGAATTCCATTCCAGTTCCTCACCTCCCTCCCAGGGAGAAATTCCCTCCCAATATCCCATCTAACCCTGTCCTCTGGCAGTGGAAAGCCATTTCCTGTGCCCTGGCACTCCAGGCCCTTATCCAAAGTCAGGGGCTCAGCATCCAGATGTTCCCACCAGTGATGTTTTGCCTGGAAAAAACCTTTTCATGCTCAAAGCAGTTCCAAAATCATCTCTAATTGCATCTGTGCAGGTGCTGGGAGGCAAGCAGAGCTTAATTAGGGCATGGAAAAGGCTCAGATCCTCTCCTGATGGGCAAGTTTGAGTTTCTACACCCTCGATATTCCTGGAGATGGGAACAGATCATGGCTTCCATCCCATTCCCTGCTGCCAGGGAGGGATCATGGTGCAGTTTTTTTGGCTGGTTGAGCTCTTGCCCATAGTTCTGGAATGTGGGCAGCCTCCTCATGGATGTGGCTCTGACCACAGGGATGCAGCCATTCTCCCAGCCCCAGCAGGGTTAAATTGGGATCACCTCATTTCCAAAAGTCTCTCCCCAGTGCCACACATCCCACACCAGCTTCGTCCTTGGTGACCTGGGTGCCAGCACCGTCCCCAGTGAGCACGGAGCCAGCGTGGCATCCAGAAATCATGGATGTCACCTCCCCACGGAAGTGACCCCGTGGTGGCTTCCACAGCCCCCCAGGACCAGAGGAACCACAAAAATCCACACCCCCCCCATTGCTCTGGCCACGTTTATTTGGTTCCAGCCCTGCTGAGGTAACACGTGTCCACACCACCTCCCACCCTCATCCACGTTCTCCTGAAGATGTCAGGATCCTGCTCCTCAGAGGAGCTCGCTTTGGTCCCCGTCACCCCTCCTGTCCCAGAAGGGGTTTGTCCACTAGTCCTTGGCCATGTCACACGCCCGGTTGGTGGCCGCCTCCACGGCATCCATGACAGTGGCCCGGAGCGCTCCCTTCTCCAGCTGGTGCAGGGCGTAGATCGTGGTGCCCCCGGGCGTGCAGACGTCCCCCCGCAGCTTCGCCGGGTGCTCCCCCGTCTCCAGCAGCATCTTGGCTGCACCCTGCAGGACACCAGGACACCAGGAAGGTCAGATTTGGGACTTCCCAAATTCCCCTTTCCATGGTTGGATGGCATCATCATCCCAATACCCCCATAGTGAGGGAATGTCGCCATGATATTTTCTGAATAATCCCTTTGCCAGGATTTTTTCTCCTGAGAAGCCTCAGAGGAAAAGAAAAACAATAATTATCTGCTGCTGTGGAATGCAACAGGTGCATCTTTGATTGGTCCATGTTGGCTGTTTCTAATTAATGGCCAATCACAGTCAGCTGGCTCGGACTCTCTGCGAGTCACCAGCTTTTGTTATCATTCCATTCCTTTCTATTCCTTTCAAGCTTTCTGATGGATCCTTTATATTCTTTTTAGTATAGTTTTAGTATAGTATTTTAATATAATATAATAGCATAATATAATAAATCAGCCTACCAGCATTGGAGTCAAGGTTCTCATCTCCTCCCTCATCCTGGAACCCTCGAACACAACCATAGAGGGACTGTCCCACCGCCATGCCCTTCACCCTTCTGGTGGCTTCATTTTTGCTTCCAAGAGGGGAAACTGAGGGAGACCAGCATCCAGCACCTCCTCCCTCATCCCAGTGGATGTTGTGGGGCAGGAAGGAAGGGGGGCAATGCCAAGGACTCACCAGCATGTGCCAAGGACTCACCAGCAGCGTCTGTGCTGCGATCCTGCTGGCCAAGGCTCCCGGCATTCCCATCTTCACCGCGCCCTCGGCCAGCGCCTCGGCAAATAGGTACACCTGGGAAGAGGGGAGCATCCAGCGGTGAGCCAGGAGCAAGGGGGGGACCCCAAATCCCAGGACAGCATTCCCTGTCCCTCTGGCTTACGTAGGCCACGCCGCTGCCGCTGAGCCCGGTGTGGATGTCGATGTAGGACTCGGGGACCTCCTCGCAGAGGCCGCAGGAGGACAGGAGGCTCTTGAGGAGCGCGGCTTCCTCGTCACCCGCGTTGCTGCCCCGGGAGAAAACCATGGCCCCTGCCTGCACCACGCAGGGCAGGTTGGGCATGATGCGCAGCACTTTGGTCCAGGGCGGGAGGAGCTGGGAAAAGACGGGGATGGGAGAAGGGGTGCCAGCCCTGGGAAGAACCCAAGGGTGAGTGGAGACACTGGTGGGTGTCATCCATCAGGCTGGCGGAGAAGTGAGGAGCACGGGGAGGGAGCTGGAGGGGCAGCCAGGTGGGGACACCAGGATGAGGACAATGAAAAAGGACGAGAGAAGGAGGATGAGGAGGAAGAGGAGGAGGAGAAGAAGGAGGAGAAGGAAGAGGAGAAGGAGAAAGAGGAAAAAGAAAGGAGAGGAAGAGGAGGAGGAGAAGGAGGACCAGGATGAGGACAAGGAAAAAGGAGGAGAGGAGGAGGAGAGGAGGAGGTGGATAAGGAGGAAGAGAAGGAGGAGAAGGAGCAGAAGGAGAAGGAGGAAGAGGAAAAAGAAAGGAGAGAGAAGGAGGAGGAGAAGGAGAAGAAAGAGGACCAGGATGAGGACAATGAAAAAGGACGAGAGAAGGAGGATGAGGAGGAAGAGGAGGAGGAGAAGAAGGAGGAGAAGGAAGAGGAGAAGGAGAAAGAGGAAAAAGAAAGGAGAGGAAGAGGAGGAGGAGAAGGAGAAGGAGGACCAGGATGAGGACAAGGAAAAAGGAGGAGAAAAGTAGGAGGTGGATGGGGAGGAAGAGGAGGAGGAGAAGGAGGAGAGGAAGGGAAAACAAAAGCAAAAGGAGAAGGAGAGAAGGAGAAAAGAAGAAGAAGGAAATGGAGAAGGAGGAGAAGAAGGAGGAGCAGGAGAGAAGGTGGAGCAGGAGAAGGAGAAAAGAAGGAAAAGGAGGAGAAGGAGAAAAGGAGAAGCAGGAGAGAAGGAGGAGCAGGAGAGAAGGAGAAAAGAAGGAGAAGGAAAAGGAGAAGGAGGAGTCTCACCCGCTGCAGTGTCTGGATGGTGACGCCGGCCACCAGGGACACGACGATGTGGTGGGACCCCACAGCAGGACGGATCTCCTCCAAGACACCTGGCAGGATGTGGGGCTTGGTGGCCAGGAAGACCAGGGTGCTCCTGTACACCACTTCCAGGTTGCAGTGCGTGGTCCGGCAGCCCAACTCCTGCCCAGGACAGGGAGAGAGTTCACAGGCTGGAACGCCCAAAAACATCCCAAAACCAGCACCCTCATGGTAGCAGCACATCCAGAGGTAGGGACATGGCCTGGGGACCTGCTCTGGTCACAAAGCCACCGAGGCTCTGCTTGGATCTCACCCAGATCTGGGAAGGATGAGCCAAACCCCAGGGTGGAGAAAGGGTGCTCTGACCCCACAGTTTTGGGACACCCCAAAATCTCCCACACCCTTGGCCCCACTCACCCGCCAAGCATCCAGGTTTTTGTCCGAGGGAGCACTCGCCAGGACATTGCTGGCTGGAACCTTCCCTGGGGGGACACAGGGAATGGGGTGAGTGGCCAGGGTGGCCCCAGGGTTGGGGGGACACCCCAGCACAGCCCAGACACCCCAGTTTCCACCAGAATGTGACTCCTACAATCCCAGCACGATCCCAAAGGGGGGCATGGGCCGAAGGGGGCTGGGGATGGATGCTGCTGGTGTGGCTGGTACCAGTCGTGTCAGGGTGTAGTGACAATGGAGGTGGCCCTAATGGGCAGGGCTGTCCCCACACCGTGCTATGGGACAGGGACAATCTGGGACACACGGGGAGCAGAGACAGGGCTGTGCTCTCACTGTCTGTGGGACAGCGATGTTGGGAGAGAGGCAGGACAGGGCTGTCCCCATGTTCCCACACTGATCTGTGGCACAGGGACACCAGGGAAGAGCAGCAGGAAAGGGCTGTCCCCATGTCCCCACACTGATCTGTGGGACAGGGACACCAGGGAAGAGCAGCAGGAAAGGGCTGTCCCCATGTCCCCACACTGATCTGTGGGACAGGGACACCAGGGAAGAACAGGGTTCCCGGGGAATAGCAGCAGGAAAGGGCTGTCCCCATGTCCCCACACTAATCTGTGGCACTGGGACACCAGGGAAGAGCAGGGTTCCCGGGGAATAGCAGCAGGAAAGGGCTGTCCCCACGTCCTTCCAGTGCAGGACGGGAACCCAGGGAAGGGCTGGGACCTTGGGAACAGGCCAAGGCAGGGCTGTCCCCATGTCCCTCCAATGGAGCACAGGGACCTGGGGAAGGGCTGGGACCTTGGGAACGAGCCACGACAGGATTGTCCCCACGTCCCTGCGCTGGAGGACAGGGAGCCGGGGGCGGGCTGGCACTTTAGGAACAGGTCAGGACGCGACTGTTCCCATGTCCCTCCACTGGACAGCAGGGAAGGGAGTGCAGGGAGCGTCCAGAGCAGCGCTGTCCCTATGTCCCCCCACACTTCCCCGCGCCACAGGACGCCGGGAAGGCGCCAGACCAGGACTGTCCCCCTGTCCCTTCCCCTGCCCGTGTGTCACGGACCCTCCGGTCGCTCCCCCGTCCCGTACCCGCCTGCAGCAGCCCCCGGACGAGCCCCCCGGCCATGCGCCCGGCGCCCACGAACCCGACCCAGAGCTCGGACGCCTCCATCGCTGCGCGAGGCCACGCCCCCAAAGCCACACCCCCGGCGCTGATTGGTCTCGAGCAGCCAACCCCTCTTTCCTATTGGTGGACCCGCCTTTAAGGGGCGGGGTGAACGGGGTAAAGAGGGGGAACTGCGCAGGCACCGGCGCCACGTGGTTCGCGCAGGTGCACGCGCGGGGGTCCTGGAGGGAATTCCCAAAACCTTTCCAAACCCTTCCCAAACCTTCCCCGCAGGGCTCAGCGGAGCCCCGGCACCCCTGGGACCGCGAGGGGGTCCCCACCACGGGGGTCGGGGACTAAATTTGGCGTGGGGGAGGTCCCCAAAGTTGTCCGTGGATGTGGGAGGTGCTTCCCACTCTCCTGGTCCCACGAGGTCCCCCGCTCCCCGGCATCCCTGGGTTTGTGGGGGGGACTCTCCGAGGGGGTGTCTCCTAATTTGTCGGTGGATGTGGGAGCTGCTTCCCACTCCAGGGTGCTCCTCACCCACTGGCATCCCTGGGATTATGGGAGGTTCCTTCAGTGGGGTGCATCCCTGGAATTTGGGGAGGGGGGGCTTTGTAATGTGTACATGAATATGGGGTTTTTTCCTCACAGGACCCCCTCTGTTCCCATCATGCTGCTCCAGAGCTCCTGGGCTGTGCTGCTCCTCTGCGCCACTGCTGGGCTTTTGGGGTGGCTGGGCCTTGCTGCCCCCCCAGAGAAGGTGGGGACCCCCCTCCCGCCGCCCAGAGCTGGGGTTCCCCTCACAAATCCTCCTCGAGACAACCACGGGTGACAGCCGGTTCCAGGATGAAGCCACATCCCAGGAGGTGTCACACCTGGACTCCTGTTACTGTCCGGTGTCTGTGGGAATCCCTCTGGCTGGGAAATTTGGGTTCTGGGATCCCCCATCCTGGGCAGTCTCTTTGCTTGGGATGGTTTTTTGGGGGGTGAAGGCCAAATTCTGGGGTGAGCTCACACCTTTTTCCATATTTTACATCCCCAACACCCCTCCTCTGTTCCCCATCCTGTGCTGGGAGCACCCAGGGGTGCATTTGGGGTGTCCATGGGGAAATCCAGCATTCCCCCATCATCACCCCCCAAATATTCACCTCAGGAGGAACTCTGGGAGACCTGGATGAGGTCAGCACTGGATGAGACCCCCGTGGCCCAGCTCGTGCAGGACATCGCCCACCAGATGGGTATGAGCCAGGGTTGGGATGCTGCAACATTCCCATATCCCACTTTGGCACTGATCCAACCTCTTTTCCCACCCCACAGGGAACCTGAGCAGCCGTTGGGCTGCAGAGCTCCGGGGTGGACACCAGGTTGTCCCATCCAACCTCCATCAGGAGCAGGAAAGACCTCAGGATGTTCATCCCCAACCAGGTGGGAACACGGTGAATCCCATTCCCAGCTTTTTTCACACCAGGGTGCATCTTCCCCAGCTCATCCCACTGCTGTTTCCATCTTTGCTGTATGCAGAGAGCATCCTGGTCCTTCAGGAGGTGATGGAGAAGCTGCAGAGGGTCAACCAGAGCCTGGAGCTGATGCTGACGGCCTTGGAAGATGCACGAAGCCGGCTGGAAAAGCACCTGGAGTACCTCAAAGCCATCCCTGACCTGGATGGTGAGTGGGAATGGGGGCTGGAGGATCCATGGGAGCTGATGGGTGCCAATACCGGGCTCTTCCTCCCCGTCCCACAGGTCAGAGCCAAAGTGTCACCTCTTCCTGCATCCCACATGGCTCATTCTTCATGCTCCTGGTTCTCCCGCTGGTGCCGGCCCCATTCCAGACCATCCTTCTCCTCCTCTTCCTCGCTTCCAGCGCCCTCGGCATTCCAGCAATCTTCACTCTCCTGGTCCTTGCTGCAGCAGGTGGGGACAAGTGTGGGGACAGTGGTGGGGGACAGACCACCCTGTGGGGAGGGCTCTGTCCTCTCCCACCCTCTCGTTTTCCCACAGGGCATTGGGTGGCATCCGCCTGCCGTGGTGCCGGAAGGATCCGGCCAGTGGTTCCCCGGGAAAAGGCTCGGTACCGGCTCACCTCTACCCCGGAGAGGTAGGAGATGGTTGAGGAGGTGGCATGGAACCCTGGGGAGCTGCTGGGTCCCACCCTGGATCTTCCAGCCTGGATTTTCCACCCTGGAGACATCTGGCAGAAGTTCTCAGGAAGGGACAGGACACATCTTGGTGGCTTCCCTTTTGGACACCTCATCCCAACTCCTTCCATTTCTGTTCAGATATTCCATCCTGGGTGTCCCATCCTTGGTGCCTCATCCTAGATTTCACATCCTGGATGTTCCACCCTGGAGCCATCTGGCAGAAGTTTTAAGGAAGGGACAGGACACATCTTGGTGGCTTCCCTGCAGCTTTTGGACACCTCATCCCAACTCCTTGCACCATTTCTGTTCATCTATCTTGGATGTCCCATCCTTGGTGCCTCATCCAGGATTTCCCATCCTGGATGTTCCACCCTGCAGACATCTGGCAAAGGTGTCCAGGGAAGGACAGGACACAGCTTGGTGGCTTCCCTTTTGGACACCTCATCCCAACTCCTTGCACCATTTCTGTTCAGATGTTCCATCCTGGATGTCCCATCCTTGGTGCCTCATCCAGGATTTCCCATCCTGGATGTTCCACCCTGCAGACATCTGGCAGAGGTCTCCAGGGAAGGACAGGACACGTCTTGGATGGCTTTCCTGTAGCTTTGGGGCATCTCATCCCAACTCCATGTCCTGTTTCTGCTCAATGTCACATCCCTGGGTGTCCCATCCTGGAGCCATCTAGCAGAGGTCTCCAGGAAGGGACAGGATACATCCTGATGGCTTTCCTATGGCTTTTGGGTACCTCTTCCCACCTCCCTGATCTATTTCTGCTCAGAGAAGGGTGTGGAGAGGTGCATGTCTCCATGGTGGTGGTGACACAGAAGCCACCAAGGTGACAGGAGTCCGGTTTTCCTTCTTCCCACACAGGGAATGCGATGTGGAGCTGCTGAAAGAGGAGCTGGACAGGATGGAGATGAGCTGCCTGCAAAATGAGAGGTGCCCACAAGGTGGGAGGTGTGATGGCTGTAGGACACAGATCCAAAGCCCACAGATCCACATCCCCATCTTGTGCTGGGATGTGTGTTATCCCAGAGTGTCCCCAAGCTCTGCCAGGGCATGTGTCACCACCCCAGAATGTCCCCATCCTCTACCTGGGAGCAGTGGGAGGGTATCTCCACCCCTGCCATGTTCTTGCAGAGCCCTCACACCTGGAGCAGCCCCAAGAGGTGGCCAGGGACATTCCCGAATTCACAGGGCAGGTGTCACCCGACGCCGGTGGCCAGAGGACAACACTGAGCTCATGTGAGGTAAGGTGCTGGGTGGGATGTCCCCATGTTGGTGTTGTCCCCCAAAACTTGCTCTTGGGGGCCAGCTGGGTCTCCCTGAGGGTCAGGTCCTCCAAGGTTGGGGTGTCCTCACCATGGTGGCACCGCTGGGTGTGGGACAACCCCTTGAGAGACAGACAGGGCTGGGGACATGACACACAGGGAGGAATTTGGGGTGGAAGAGGGTGTCCTGAAGGATGGCCAAGGCACCCCAGGGGACAAGGGGACATCTGCAGGAACCCTCTTCTTCCCAAACCAGGTGACACTGGAGCCGGTCATGGATGCTGGGAAGCTCTGGGAGCCCAAACCCTGCAGCCCAAGAGCCAACATGTGAGCACCAACCACCCAGAATGTCCCTTCTCCATGGCTTGGTGTCACTTCAGGGGGAGACCCTGCTGCTGGTGGCTTCCTGGGGTGCTGATGGGTGTCTCCTCTGTAGGTCCCCGTGCCAGGGGCTCACCAGGGCTGGACAGCGATGCCGGAAGAAAGCGATTCCCGGTCTGGAATTCTGCCACATCCACACCACCGGCAGTAACTTGGCTATGGATTCATCCCCCCGTTTTTGACCCTCCACCCCCTCCCTGAGGGGTTTTAACCCTTTTTATGGCTATTGCAGATCCTGGTGGAGAACATGGAGCCTAAGGATGCCACTGGATGTGGGTACAGGGCAGATGTTCATTATCCCATCAGTTTTATGCTATTTGCATATATTTTAATAAATGCCACATTTACAGCTGGAGTCTTTCCCATTCCTATCCTGAGATAGGGGGCTGTGGGATCATCCCCATGTGCCAAGAACAGCAGCAAATTCCCTGCTGCCATTTCCATGCCCTGGATTCCTGACTGCCTTCCCTTTATTACACCCAATTGCAGGTAATTAGTGTAGCTCATTAACAGCTCAGAGCCACCACCCTCTTGGACACAGCCACGGTGATGGCTCCAGTTGGCTCCTACCACTTGATTTGGGATCTTTTTGGGATGCCCCAACTTTCCTCCCCGCTGCCCTGGGCGTCCTGCGCCGCTCCCAGCAGTGGGGCAGGAATGTGGGAGCTGCTCCCCAGGCTCCCATTTTTACTTTGGAAATGTCACTGTCACCCCCCACCCAGCCCCGTCCTCTGCCCCAGCAAAGGACAACCCTGAGTTGAAGAGGATGATCCCGGTGCCAGGTGGTCCCAGTGCCGTCACTTCCTGGCGTTGGCATAGTTGGCATTGAACCAGGCACAGGTTTCCTTCACGGCTGGGGAGGGAGAAGATGGGATGGGTTTGGGGATTGGGAATGGATTTTGGTCATAGAATCACGGGATGGGTTTGGGGATTGGGAAGGGATTTTGGTCAGAGAATCACGGGACGGGTTTGGGGGATTGGGAAGGGATTTTGGTCACAGAATCATGGGATGGATGTGATGATTGGGAAGGCATTTTAGTCAGAGAATCATGGGACAGGTTTTGGGATTGGGAATTGATTTTAGCCACAGAATCACGTGATGGGTTTGGGGATTGGGAATGGATTTTGGTCAGAGAATCATAGGATAGGCTGGGTTGGAAGGGACTTTTTTTAGGTCTTCTCATCCAACCACCATGCAAGGAGACACCTTCCAAGAGACCAGGTTGCTCCATGTCCTATCCAACCTGATCTTGGATATTTCCAGGGATGGAGAAACCTCCCTGGGCAACACGTGCCAGCGTTTCACCACCCTCATTCCTCATCCAGAAAGGATGGACCACCTTGATGCCACCAAGGCTGATGGCACGGGGTAGGACCCCCGGTGTCTTCTGGAGACTCCCCTATCTCACCTTTCCTGAAAGGTGTGAACTGGAATCCGGGCAGGTACCGCCGGAGCTTGGCATTGCTGGCTGTCTTCTTGAACTGCCCGTCAGACTTGGTGGTGTCGAACTGAGATGGGAATGATTAAGGAGGAAAAACACATCTTGCTTTTGCTCCTTGGGTGGGAAGGATCCTCTGGATCATGGAATCTCCCAGGGGAGCTGGTGGGAAGAGGGGCTTAGACTTTTGTGAAGGATACAACGAGCTCTCCCCTGAATTCCATGGCCTCTGCGATGGCCTCTGCCGCTTCCCGGATGGAGACTTCATCTTCTTCTCCCACTGTGGAGAAGGGAAGGATTGTGGCTGTTCCCTCATGGAGAGGAGACTCCTGGGGGACAGCCAGGGCTTACCTGACAAAATGATTGGTTCCACCTCATCGTATTCCCGCAGCACCCAAAGGAAAAGTCGTGCCAGGTCCTGTGGAAGAGCAGACAACTCCTGGAGAGGTCACTGATATCTCCCAGTCCTCCCATCCCAAGGGGACACAACTCTGGGGATGTCCCAGGACAAGCCAGGGGGGTTCAGACCCCTCTGGGGTGCTGACAGTGCGTCTTCCAGCCCCATTCCCTGCTTCCCAAGGCCACACCTACCAGGGAATAGATGAACTGTCTCCTGGGCTTGCCCGTTCCCCAGACGGTCAGAGCAGAGCCGGATTCTGAAGGAGGAAGGAGCCATGACCACCAGAGCCACCTCTAACCACCCCACAAAGCAGGTGAGAGACAAAAAAACCCCTCATTTCTCCCCAGAAAATCCCTGGAAGTCCTGCCACCCTCACGTTTGGCCAGGTAGACCTTGTGGATGAGCCCTGGCAGGACGTGGCCGTCCTCGATGTTGAAGTTGTCGTGCGGCCCGAAGACGTTGGTGGGAATGACGGCGGTGAAGCGTCGGCCATGCTGCTCGGAATAACCCCTGGATGAGAGCAGGGAAGGGATGGTGGGTGGGCTGTCAAGCCCCTTCCTCCAGCACTGATGTGCCCCCAAAAAACCATGGCCAGCAGGACCTTCACCTGCTGAGCCCAGGTACCTCCCCAACTTCCACCTGGAATTCCCACTGGATTCCCCTTGCCTTGAAAACCAAAGGCTGTGCTCCCATGTCCCCAGTTCACCTGTTTTGGACATCAATCATCCTCTTGGCGTAGGAGTAGCCAAAGTTGGAGCTGTGAGGTGGCCCATTGTGGATCTGGGAATATCAGAGCAGATAAATTAAGCAGGAGAGGGGTTTTCCCTGGATTTCCCTGGATTTTGTGTGGGAATGGGGATTCTCACCATGGTCTCATCGATGGGATAGGTGGTCTTGTCTGGGAAGATGCAGGTGGAGAGGCAGGAGACCACCTTCTGCACTCCCAGCTCGTGGGCAGAGTGCAGCACGTTGTCGTTGATGTGGATGTTTGTCCTCTGGGAAAAGGGACATTTATCAGGATCGTGGAGCTGGGGATCCCCAGATCCCTTCACAACAACTCATTAAAAACCTCCAGACACCACTGGACCTCTGGTTTGGCTCTGGGAGCAGAGCAAGCCACATCCCTGTATGTCCATATCCCAATTTAGGGAGTGCAGCACCCACAGGGATCCCGGCAGTGCCAATTCCCTGGGTGCTCACCCAAAAATCCAGGTTGGAGCGGATGTTTTTGAAGAGGCCTCCGACCATGGCAGCCAGGTGGATGACGTGGGTGGGCTTGTGCCTCTCAAACAGGGCTTTGGTCTCGGAGCTGCTCCTGGAATGGGAAATTTTGGGATTCAGTGGGGTCAGCAGAGCAAATTGAGGTGTTCCTGAGGAAAAACCCAGTCCTTAGAAAGGAAATGTGTGGTTTGGTGGGGGCAGACTGGGGAGTTTCTAAGGAAAAACCCAACCCTGGGATGGGAAAATTTGGGAT
The DNA here is from genome assembly GCF_017590135.1 of Pyrgilauda ruficollis. Lineage (NCBI taxonomy): Eukaryota > Metazoa > Chordata > Aves > Passeriformes > Passeridae > Pyrgilauda > Pyrgilauda ruficollis. Next base: position 2,059,813 of record NW_024512321.1, read on the forward strand.
TGGGTGAGGTCAACAGAGCAGATTGGGGTCTTTCCAAGGGAAACCCAAATTCTGGGATGGAAAATTTTGGGGTTGTCAGGGTCAACAGAGCAAATTGGGCTGTTTGCAGGGAAAATCCCAATCCTGGAATTTGGGGAAATTGGGGATTCAGTGGGGTCAACAGTGCAGACTGGGGTGTTTCAAAGGAAAACCCAAATCCAGGGATAGGAAATGTTGGGGTCACCAGAGCAGATTGGGGCCATTCCAAGGAAAAACCCAATCCTGGGATAGGAAAATTTGGAGTTTAGTGAGGTCAACAGAGCAGACTGGGGTCTTTCCAAGGGAAACCCAAATTCTGGGATGAGAAAATTTAGGATTGGGTGAGGTCAACAGAGCACACTGGGGTGTTTCTGAGGAAAAACTCAATGCTGGGATGGGAAATTTTGGGGTTTATCAGGGTCAACAGAACAGACCGAGTTGTTTCCAAGGAAAAATCAAACACTGGAATGGGAAAATTTGGGATTTGGTGGAGTCGACAGAGCAAATTGAGGCATTTCCAAGGAAAAGCAAAATCCTGAGATGGGAAATTTTGGGGTCATCAGAGCAGACTGGGGTGTTTCCAAGGAAAAACCAAATCCGGGGATAGGAAACTTTGGGGGTCACCAGAGCAGACTGGAGTGTTTCCAAGGAAAAACCAAATCCAGGGATGGGAAATTTTGTGGTCAGCAGAGCAGACTGGGGTGTTTCCAAGGAAAAACCAAATCCAGGGATAGGAAATTTTGGGTCACCAGAGCAGACTGGGGTGTTTCCAAAGAAAAACCAAATCCAGGGATAGGAAATTTTGGGGTCACCAGAGCAGATGGGGGTGTTTCCAAGGAAAAACCAAGTGCAGGGATGGTTTTTTTGGGGGTTGATAGAGCAAATTCCGGGGTTTCCAAGGGAAAACCTCAACTCACGTCAAGTCGGCGTCTCGGGAGGACACAAAGATCCACTCCTCGTCCGGCTGCCCCTCTCCATCGGCCACCACCTTCTCGATGGCTCTGCCCACCAGGCCGGTGCCACCTGTCACCAGGATGCGCTTGGTCACCTCCGTCATGGCCAAAACCCTGCAGGGAGGAGCCGGGGGGACAAGCTGGGATCACCTCGGCATGGACCACCCTGGTGTGGGCAGCCACGAGCATCGCCCACGCCCCAGGTAAGTGGGATCAGGGTTTTTGGGGGAAATTTCTGCGTTTCTGGGCAAAAAGGGGTGTGTTTGGCTGTGAAACTCCTCAGGTGGAAGCCACCTGGGCCAGGGCCAGACCTGCCACGTGGCAGTGCCTGGCCTCTGGAAAGGGAGGGGCACCTGCACCTCCAGGTGTGTGCCCCAAATCTCCTTTTCCACCCCCAAATCGCCTCCCACACCCCAAATCTCCCCCTGCACCTCAGGGGATGAACCCCAGATCTACTCCCGAACCCGGAGTCTTGTGTCTGCACCCCAAATCTCCACCTGCACCCCAGATCTCCGTCTGTACCCCAAATCTCCCTCTGCACCCCAGATCTCCCCCTGAAGCCCAAATTTCCCCCCGCACCCCAAATCCTGTGTTTGCAACCTAAACCTTCCCTGCACCCCAAATCCCAGCTCCGCACCCAGGACTGCATCCCACGCCTCCCCTGCCCCTCAAACCCCAGCACTGCACACCAAATCCCAGCTCTGAACCCAGTCCTAACCTCCCCAACCTCTCCTGCACCCCAAATCTCTCTCCTGCACCCCCATCTCCCCGCACCCCCTCCCGTCCCGCAGCGCGTCCCCTCTCCCAAACCACAACCTCCCGTCTCCCCGCCCTCCCCACCGTCCTGTCCCCCCACTTTGGGGACCCCCCGCTTCTCCTCCCCACCGGCCTGGGGGGGCTCCTGTCCCCCCAAATTTCCCTTAATGGGGTGAGGGGAGCGTCTCACCCTCGGCTGGATTCGGGGCCACTCGGGTACGCTCGGATCCGCTCGGCTGAGTTCGGCCGCCTCGGCTCGTCTGAGTTCGGGTTGAGTCGGGAGGGGCTCGTCTGTGTTCGGCTGTACGCGGCTCGGCTCGGCTGGATTCGGTTGCGCTCGGGGCTGCTCGGCAATGCTTCGTGGAGTTTCGGCTAGCTTCGGTTGCTCTCGGCTCGGTGGGGGCTCGGCTGGATTCGGAGTCACTCGGGTAGGCTCGTTGGGGCCTCGGCTGAGTTCGGCTTCGCTCGACTCGGTTCGTCTCGGCCCGGTGAAGGTTCGGCTGCACTCGGCTTTTTCCGCCGCCGTCACGGGGCGCTGCCGCTTGGCTCGTCGGGAAATGTAGTCCGTGCCCGGGAGCAGGGGAAAGGAGAGGGCGCAGGGGAGAAGATTTTGGGAACGGATGAGGGAAGGGGGTGCAAGGAAGGAAGAGGTGCAGGGAAGAGAAATGGGTGCAGGGGGAGGGAAGGAGGTGTACGGAAAAGGGGGTGCAGGGAAGGGAATGGAGGTACAGGGACAGGAAAGGGTGGATGGGAAGGGGGTGCAAGTGCAGGGGAAAGGAAAGGAGAAGGGAAGAGTGTGCAGGGGTTTTAAGTGGGTTCATGGGAAGGGGTGCAGAAGCAAGGAAAGGGGTGCAGGAAAGAAAGGGGATGCAGGGAAAGGGGTATCCTAGGTGTCCCCCCCAAACGGACTCATCAAAAGGGATTTTGATATGAAAATGTTTTAATCACTTTTAATGCACTTAAGCCAAGATTAAAAATGAGCAGAGCTTTCCTGTGTGTGGGGGATGGTTTCGAAGGCACCCCCTCCACCCCCACATCCAGCTGGCTTTTCCCTCGGGATTTTTGCGAGGCAAAGGCAGGGCTTTGCCCTAAATTAAAATTTTGAAAGTGGAATTAAGGGAGACCCAGCCAGGAATTTCCACATTCCTCCTGCCAAAGCCCCGGGTAACCCCAGTGTCGAGGAGCAATAGAATGTGAGTTTTTCATTCCTTTTCTCCGGGCTGAGACCTGGAAATTTGCATACTTAAAGATGTCACCTTGTGCCTCTGTCCCCTGGAAGTGCCCATCCCCTCTCCCAGCTGAGCCCCACCATGTGCTCAGCCCTTCCAGGCCTTTCCCACCTCCAAAATCCCACTCCTGGGGGTCTTGGTGTTGTTCCCACCTGATGTTTTATAGGATTCCCTGGCTGATCTCACCCACGGAGCCAGGGATGGACGCGAAAGCTCCTTCTCCATGGCCAGCTAATTCCATGTCCCTCCTGCATCCTCCACGAGACACTGAGGTTTGGCAAGAAGAAACCTCACGCTGATGTTGGGATGAGTCAGATCCAGCTGCATCCACGTTTCCACCTCACTCCACGGCAAAATTATGGAAAAAAAAGGCTTGGTTTGGAATAAAATCATTCCCATAAATAAAAGTCATCCCATTCCAACCCCCTGCCATGGGCAGGGACACCTTCCACTAGACCAGGTTGCTCCAACCTGGCCTTGAATGCTCCCAGGGATGGGGGGGAAAAAGCCAAGGAAGATTTTCCACGTGCTGGTGGGAGGATAAGATCTTCCTGCTGCCTCCTGCAAGTTTTGGGAGACTAATTAGGGATAAAACCATGTTTCGGCCAAGGAATTGCTGGGAGGTGGCACAGCCAAGAGCTGCTGTGACAGCACTCGAATAACCACGGTGTTGCATTAAATGTAGTAATTTTGGAGCTTAAATATGCTAATTCTGGGGCTAATTACCAAAGAAATGTTGGAGCACGAGGGAAGATCACAAGGGAAAGGGATAAAGTTGCGGCGACCACATGGGACGGACTCGTTTGTTAATGAAATATCACCCAGGCTCCTGATGTTATCTAACAAGGCCTTGGGATTTGAGGATCAAAGCCTGGAGCAGACCCATTAGCTCATCTGGGCAGGGCGTCTGCGTGACACGATCCAGAGGACATCCCAGGACCTTCCAGTCGGCAGGATAAAGCTTGGGTGGCTTGGCCAGATCCTGTCGGAGAACCGCTGCTCCGTGTGAGGCGTCGTTTCCGTAACGAAGCTTCCTTGTGGGTGACCTATTTCTCTGGAACGGGCCCGGTTTTGGGTCCAGCCCCACTCCCTGCTCTGCCCTCCCCGTGCCTCCTAGGAAAGTGGGGCAGATGGGTCTGAGATTCCCAGGTAGAGCCTCTCCCAGGTGGAAGCTGTCCGAGGATGATGCTTTACAGCTGCAGCCAAGCTCCAGGAGGCCAGGTGAGACAACTCTAAGCACCTCTTCCCTGCTAAAATTCCAGTTTTGTGGCTCTTTTTTAGGGAGCAGCACATCAGCAGTGACCCTTTCTCCAGGCCTTGTCCCAGAGGATGGCCTGTGCCAATTTCCATAGGGATTGGGGGTTGCTCCCCACAACGTGAAGCCCTTTGGCAATGGGAATTATCCAAAAGCACAGAGGGGGAAGACTGGGATGGGGGTGGTGGCTACAGATATTCCAAGAAATCCTGTTCATGGGATTGGGAACAGCTGCCACACAAGAATGTCCCTTCCACCATCATTTTAGATTTGGTCTTGTTGAGTCCAGTCCACTGGAGGAGGGAGGTGAACCTGCCCCTGCTCCATGATGGGATTTGGGGTTATTCTGGGAGTGGGATCTTGGCTAGGTGGGTGTGAATCCCATTGGGAGAAGCACCGGAAGAGATGTCACCTCTTTCATTTGCTTGGGGTCTCTTTGGATGGAGTGCAGAGAACTGGGCAGGACCCAGGGGACCTGGAATTCCCAGGGCGGATGGGAGAGAGGAATGTGGGCACAGGGCACTGTGGATGTGGATCTGAGCCTCCTCCCAGTGTTCTCTGGAACCCACGTGAGCTGACTGTGCCCAAAAAGAGCGTCTCTGGCGCAGGTTTGGGATGAGGCAGACATCCCGCTGGGCCTGGCTGCTTGGGCATGTCCCAGGACCTTGGGAAGGTGAAATCCTGCTCTTGTTTCAGTCCAAGTGTTGATGTCAAGCTGGATGAACTCCAAGGTGAATGAGTATAAGAGCACGGATTACTTAAATTTGTCTTTTTGTGGGCTAGACTTTACTTTAAGATGAGCTGAAGTTGGTGCCTCAAGGCCAGCCAGGGGAAATGCACTATTTAACTAAACTGAGAAATAAAAAGGCCAAACAGTTCCAAACCTATTCCCTCTCTCCTTTCCCAGCTCAGCTGCAGGGTCTGTTTAGTTTTGGTTTTAAGGAAGGGCTTTGTTCCTCAGCAAACTCTTCCTCTTTGAACCAAATCTGATTCCAGCTGTGCATGGAGTTCTCTGCCTCTCTGGGCTCCAGCTGCTCCAGAGATGTTATTTTAATTTGCTTTTGATGAATATTTTAGTGCTGCCAATAGCCCTGGAGACTTTGAACTCGTGTGTCAGCCCAGAGCTCACCTGTTTGCCGGGAGCCTTTGTACAGACAAAAAAAAAAAAAATAAACACACATCAAAGGAGAAGAAAGGGTGAACATCACTGGTGAGAAGCAATGTGGGGAGACCAAAGATCTTTATGACCCAAAAATCCATGCTGGAGTATCAAAATTGGGAGGCAAAGAGGCATGAAGGTGGCACAAGGGACACCATCTTCTCAGGAGGGTCACAGGCTTGTTCCTCCACCTTGTTCCAAGGTCTCCATGCTACACCTCAGGAGTCCACAGTGACTTGGTGGGAGTCAAGTCATAATGGGGACATGATGTGTGACCTCAGAGCAGAAGGGTTGGTGGCTTGGGGTCACCAGCACGGATGATCCAGAGACCATGAACAGGGAGGAGAATGCCCTGGAGGCTCCCTTCATGGGACCCTGCAGTGAGGAGAGAAAGGGGAATCTCCATCAGGAATCAGTTGATGACATCATAACAAGGTGAGATCTTGACTTGGAAAGTCCCAGGGAGGTGGAAGGGGGACTGCCCAGCCATGTGGAGAATGCAACAATGACCATCATGTGGATCAGCTGAGGAACTCACAGAAAGGGGTGTGATGGCCTGGAAACACTGGTAAACCAAGGTCCTTGCAGGAAAAGGGGACAAGGAAATGTGACCTTCATTGGGTGGTCCAGGCACCCCTCTGAAAGTGAAGATGGTGTCACGGAGACTGCAGCTGTTTAGGCTGGGAGCAAAGCGTCTGTGCTGGGTGTAGCTGCAAGAAGTCTGGTATAAGAATGGGAGGCATCTGAGGCTATGCTGAAGGAAAATTTTATTTAGGCAAAAGAATGAATAGACAAGAGCAGCGAGTGGAAGAGATCCAATATCAGGTTCAAGTAGGGCAGCCATCAGCCGAGGTGCTTTGGTTGCAGGAGCTGTTGCCAGAGGCCAGAGCTAGTGGTGTCAGGGGTGGTGCTGAGGGCCCTTAGCAGATGGAGCCATAGCCCCTTCTGCTAGAGCAGCCCAGGCCTGCCAGGTCAAGGCCAAATCCACCAGAGATGGGCTGTCCCTGGGCACTGAGCTCAGAGCCCAGAGCAGCGGAGGAGGTGGATCCGACGGCGGTGCTCTGGGGAAAGGAGGTCATGATGGGTCCTGGCAGGGTGACCATCACAGGGGGAGGCTGGATAACAACACGGGAATCCTGGATTTGCAGGACAGAGGGCTCGTTGCAGCTGTTGGCCAGCGGGGTGGGTCCGCAGGGTCGGCAGAGGCTGTTGCAGGCCATGGGTGTGGTGTGGAGGGTGCCTGGAAGAGAAAAAGGGTGATGCAGGGCAGGGCTATGAGGGTGCGTGTGGAGGCTGTTGTGGGGCTGTGGGGAGGCGTGAGGGCTGCTGAGGCTGGGGTTGAGCGTGCTGGCAGAGAGGGGCCAGGGATGCAGGAGGGTCAGGGGCTTGAGACTCACCTGGTTGTCGGTAGGAATCAGGAGGAGAAGTGTGTGAGGGAGAGATGCTCTGGGCCGGCTTTTATGCTGGTTCAGGAGAGGCGGGACAGCCTTGTGCCATGGCCTTGGGGCATTTTGCAGGCCTGGTCAGTGCTGAGGTAAGGAGTGGTTTGCTCCCCACAACTCTGCAGTGTCATGTCCTGCTCTTGAGGCCATGACCTTGGCAGCAGCTTTTAAATCCAAGTATTAGAGACCAAAGGCTGTGGTTGAAGTTGTTTGCCTGGGAGAGCTGTAAACGTGACCAGAGCTTTGGAGAAGTGGGATGTCATCATTGTGGCAGTGGTGTGCTGTGGTTCTGTGGGTGCGTGGTGAAGAGGGGCCTCATTCCACCACAGGTGTGTCAGGCTCGTTTGGGCTTTGCAGCTCTTCTGGGGGTGACAGGTCCCTTGCCATCACATTTTCTGTCTCCCTACCATGTTGCAAAATTCCGAAACATGTCTATATTTCAGGCCTTTCTCACTGGGGATGGGAAAGCAGTTCTTGTGATTTATGGATCCCATACTCCCCAAGGTCTTGTGCTGGTCCATCCATAGCTGGTGATGGATAAGGAGAAGAAGATGTGTGAGGAGCAGCTGATGGAACTATAGACATTCACATTTCATTAAAAGTGTGTTGACCTTGTTACTCTCCAGAGGTACCTGAATGGAAATCATAATACCAGTTTTGTCTGACACAGCCTTGCAAGTCATGATCGTGGGAGTGTTTTCCTGCACAAAACTCTGCAGTGTCATGTCCTACTCTTGAGGAAGTGTCCATTTGACATTGTTGGCAGCTTTTAAATAAGAGTTGGTATTTGGGAGAATTTGTTTGGACGATGCGTGTCAGAAAAAAAACAAAATATACAGCAAAAGCCTAAGCAAAATATGGGTCTCATCAGTGAGGTCATTCTGTGGCACTTGCGTGTTTTTTTTGTGGGTGTGTTGTTAAGAGGGGCCCCATTCCAGCGCAACCATGTCAGGCTGGTCTGGCCTGTGCAGCTGAGCTGTGCTTGAGGAGCTGACACTTCCATTGCAGTTGCTCCTCCTTTGAAATGTATTTGAGACCAAAGGCTGGTGTTGATGGTATATGTCAAAGGGCACTGCAGATGTGAGCAAGATTTTGGGAGGCAGGGTGTCAGCAGGGGAGTCATCCTGTAGAACTCATGGTTTTGGGTTTGTGGGTGTGTCACTTAGAGGGGTCCCAAACTATCCCAGGTCTGCAAGGCTGGTCTGGTCTTTACATCCGTGCCAGGTGTGAGCCCCTGGGCTCTTCTGTTCTGTGTGGGAAATAGGAGAGTTGCCCCTCACCAGGTTGGCAGATGGTGGAGAGGCAGAGGTCTGACTTGGTTGTTCCACCAGTCAGATGGATCTGAAGTCGAGGGGTTAAAGAATATCCTGCATTTAAAAAGCAGGAAATGTGAATTTCTGCATCTAGGCAGGAATGGCACTGGGCACCAGCTCATGCTGTGGTTTGAGAGTCGGGAAAGTTGTTGGTGGAGAAAAAAGAGACCAGAAGGTCACATTGGAGCTTTACTTCAAAGGATGACACCTGTATCCAAGAGAGATTCTGAAAACTGTTGCTGTAAATTCGGGAGAGGTGGCCTTTACTATCTTCAGAGCACTGGTGAAATCCTGTGGGGAGTGGTGTGGACAGTTCTGGCTTTGACAGATGAAGAAGCACAAGGGAATACTGGAGGAAGAGCAGTTGAGGACCTCCAGATAGGGCAAGGGCTGGAGAATCTTTGTTAGAGGAGAGACTGAGAGAGCTGGGACACTAAGGAGACAAGGCTGGGAAGGGGGGTGTCACCAGTGTGTGGAAGCCCCAGATGTTCTCAGCACTGCACACATGAAGGGAAAGCAAGCACGTGCACAAGTGAAAATAGATGGAATTTCCAATGGCAAAGGAAGGAAGAATTTTTCAGTGTGTGTGGATGGTCCCAGGGTGTAAGAGAAAATGGGGACCATTTATTGGAATTCTAAAACTGATCTGGCCATAATCCTGGAAATCCTGCTCCTGCTGGGCCTGCTTGAGGAAAGGGAATGGAAGCACTTGCTCTCCAGATTTCCTGCCCAAGTGGATGCTCTTGTTCATCTGTTCATGGGGAGAGCTCAAGAGTGCTGCTGGGAAGAGAATTTTTCAAGTGTGTTCAGGCATAGAGTGACTTTGTCAGAACAGTGCCCAGGACAGATTTCTTGTGTCCAAGCCTTTGGGAGATGAGGTGATGGCCTTCCGTGTTCAGGAAGGTCCCACCTCTCACCTGTTTCCCATATAAGGGTTGGTTGCTCCAGGTGGGGACATATTTGCTAAGAAATGTTCTTTGCTCCCTTTCCATCCAACATAATGGTTGAGGGCTGGCATTGCACAGGGTGAGGATGTGAGACCATTGGAATTGGAAAAAGAGGCAGCAACTCAGGTTGTGATGCAAGAAAATTTTATTGAATTGAAAGAAAGCTGAGAAAGAAGAATATGAAGGAATCAGGTGTGAGATGCAATAGAGAGACCACCCAACCAAAGATGCTTTGGTTGCAGGAGCTGTTGCCAGAGGCCAGAGCTGGTGGTGTCAGGAGCAAAGTGTCAGCAGGGTGACGGAGTGTGGAGGTGTTGTGGGGCTGTGGGTGGCCGTGAGCGCTGCTGAGGCTGGGGCTGAGCGTGGTGGCAGAGAAGGGCCCAGGGGTGCAGGATCAGGAGGTTCAGTGGCTTGAGGCTCACCTGGTTTTGGCCGGATGAGGAGGAGAAGGCGTGAGGAGAAGTGTGTGAGGGAGAGAGGCTCTGGGCTGGCTTTTATGCTGGTTCTGGAGAGGCTGGACTGCCTTGTGCCATGGCCTTGGGGCATTTTGCAGGCCACAATTCCTGGTTGTCTCAGAGTGGTGAGTCCTGGGGTGGGAGTGTTTTCCATCCCACAACTCTGCAGTGTCATGTCCAGCCTTTAATTCCGCACCCATCTGACCTTGTTGGCAGCTTTTAAATGTAAGTGTTCATGGCCAAAAGTTGATGATCATGATGCTTTTTGTGGAGAGCTGTAAACATGACCAGAGTTTTGGACAGTGGGGTGTCAGCAGTGAAGTCACTCCCTGGCCTGGGTGTGCTGTGGTTTGTGGGTGTCTTGTGGAGAGGGTCCTCATTCCTCCACAGCCACGTCAGGCTCATCTGGGTTTGCAGCTCTTCTGGGGATGATGGGTGTCCTCTTCCATGCCATTCTCTCACTCCCTGTCCCATTGCCAACATTCTTAACCTCTTTCTATTTCAGGTCTTTCCTGCTGGAGATGGGAAAACAATCCCTGTGGTTTGGGGACTTTTTTCAGGTCCTGCAATGTCTTGTGTTTCATTTTTCCGTCCTGCTCGTCTCAGCTGTCCCCAGCTGGGTCATACTGTGGGTTCCCATTGCTGGACTCTGAGTGATATCTAGAAATGAAAACTGGTGAAGGATAAGAAGATGATGTCCGTGGAGCACTTGAAGGACCTGAATACATTCAATTTTCAGAACAAAAGTGTTGACCTTTTTACTCTCTCAAGATACTTGTATGTAAATTATAACTTCAGTTTTACCTGGTCCAGTCTGGCAAGTCCTGAGTTGGGGACTCTTTTCCTTCCTGCCACTCTACAATTCCATGTCCTGCTCCTGTGCTGGAGTCCATCTGACCTTGGCAGCAGTTTCAAAGTGAGAGTTAATATTTGGGAGGATTTGCTTGGAGGGTGCATGTCAGAGAAAGCAGAATAAACCACAAAAGCCTATGAAAATTGGGATGTCATCAGTGATGTCAACCCATGGGGCAGGTGTATTTTGGTTTGTGGTTGCATTTGAGAGTGGGACCCCATTCCTTTAGAGCCCTGTCAGGCTGCTCTGGGCTTTGTGGCTGTGCTGGGCATTAGGTCCTACGCATTCCAGGGCATTTACTCCCTCCCACCTTTCCTATGGCTTTCCAGGGATCTTATTTCTGCACTCAAGGATGGGATAATTTTTTCCCCTACAAAACATTTCTATGTTTAGCTCCTACAAGGTGATGAGATGCAGTTAGAGTTGATTTTTGGAGGGCAAAATCACGTCCTAGTGACCTCTAGGTTGCCAATAGAAAATAAGAATCTTCCTGTGGGTGATGAGGCAGCCATGGCTGGTGTTTCCCTGCACCTCTTAGCAATGTCTTTGGCACTGTCTCCTACTGCATCATCGCAGACTATGCAAGGATGCACAGGTGGTGTAAAGGGTCCGTGAGGTGGACTGCTCTATTTATCGAATATTTAAACAAGATGACCTGGAGCCTCGTGATTCAAAGTGAAGCTGGTGTCAAACTTCAAATGGCGCCACTCAAGAGTTGCATCCATGAGGCCAACCCTGTTGAAGAGGCTCAAAAATGATGGGAGTGAATGGGAGCAGTTCTGGGGTCCCCAGGGGAGGAGGTCCAGAGATTTTGTGAAAGAAGGCCAGTTCAGGGCTACCAAGCTATTTAAATGGCTGTGTAGGATTTTTCAGAGAGGACTGAGAGAGCTGGGACTTCCAGGGCACAAGGCTGGCTGTGGGGTTGTTACTAGTGTGTGTAAATCCTGGATGGCAAGGAATGAAACTGAGGGATGCCATCTGTTCTCAGTGCTGCACATGCGAAGGAAAAGTCAGCAACGGCACAAGTGAAAAGAGATGGAATTCCATGGGCAGCGCAGAGAAGCCTCTATTATTGTGAGGATGGTCACAGAGCAGAATAGGTGCAGGAAGATGAAAACCTGAAGTTTCCACAGTTCTGGAAATCCTTCTGTGGGAAGCCTTCCTTGAGCAGAGGCGATGGAAGCGCTTTCAGCACTTGCTGAGTTTCTCTGAGAGTGGATGATAGTGTGGTTGTTTGTGTGGTTTGAGAGTTGTGATGGAAGGAGATCATGTCAAGGCTATTCTGGTATGAAGAGACTTTGGCAGAGCAATGAGCAGGAGAGCATTGATGTGTGCAAGCCTTTGGTATGGCAGGAGATGTGATTTTGTCATGTTCTGGATAGTCAGCCTTCAACCCTGCTTCCTGTTGCAGGCTTGCTTGTTACAAGTGGGGTTCTACTTGTTTAGGAAGGTGTTGTGTCCCTTTGCCATCCAGCCCATGGCATTGTGGAGGGTGCCTGGAAGAGAGAGGGGTGAGGCAGGGCAGGGGCATGGGGCAGCAAGGGGCAGTGAAGGAGTGTGGAGGCTGTTGTGGGGCTGTGGGGAAATGTGAGGGCTGCTGAAGTTGGGGTTGAGCGTGGTGGCAGAGAGGGCCCAGGGGTGCAGGATCAGGAGGATCAGGACTCGAGGCTCACCTGGTTTTGGCCGGATGAGGAGGAGAAGGCTTAAGGAGAAGTGTGTGAGGGAGAGAGTCTCTGGGCTGACTTTTATGCTGGTTCAGGAGAGGCGGGACACCCTTGTGCCATGGCCTTGGGGCATTTTGCAGGCCACAGTTCCTGGTTGTCTCAGTGGTGACTCTTGAAGTGGGGAGTGTTTTGCATCCCACAACTCTGCAGTGTCATGTCCAGCCTTTAATTCCGCATCCATCTGACCTTCCTGGCAGCTTTTAAATGTACATGTTCATGACCAAGGGCTGTTGATGATGATGTTTTTTGTGGAGGGCTTTCAACGTGACCAGAGTTTTGAACAGTAGGATGTCAACAGGTGTTGTATTCCATTTTATTTAAATAGTATGCTCTGTCTCACCCCTCCAAAATGTATGGTATATTCTAAGCCTGTGGTCCTGCCCTGAACCATCCTGTATCTGTCATCCCATTGGTCCAAGGTGATTCCGCACCCACTTCAGTCTCCCTCTTAAGCTGTGCTATAAAATCAGTCGGCTCTTAGCCCTTGCTCTCTCTCAGCCTCTTCCCCCCCTCTTTCCCCTTCCCTCCCCTAGGCTCCCCTCCTTCCCCCTTCCCCCCTTTTCCCTCAGTAACCATGCTGTTCCCGGGGTTGGGACCCCAAATAAACCTTCATCTGATCAGCACCCTCAGAAGCCGTGTGGAGTCTCCTTGCCTGCCTGCTGCTGCCAGCCAACTCACAGCCTAGGGGGCCCTCCGGGGACATCCCCGGGGTGCCCCACCTCATAACGCACCGCAACAAACAGGGAAGTCAACCCATGGTCCTGGTGTGCTGTGGTTTGTGGGTGTCTTGTGGAGAGGGTCCTCATTCCCCCACAGCCACGTGCGGCACATCTGTGCTTTGCAGCTCTTCTGGTGATGACGGGTGTCCCCTTCCATCACATTCCCTCCCTCCCCGTTCCATTGCCAACATTCTAAACCTGTGTATAAGCCAGGCCTTTCCGGCAGGATATGGGAGAACCATCCTTGTGACGCCTCCCCTGCCATCCAATGTCTTGTGTTGGTTCATCCGTAGCACTCGTCTCAACTGGGCCCAGCAAGGTCACACTTTGGGGTCTCATTGCTGGGCTCTCAGTGAAACCTGGAAGGGGAAACTGGTGTAGGATGATTAGACTTGTGGAGCAACTGAATGATCTGTGGACATTGTTTTTTCAAAGGGCAAGGGTTGACATTATTACATTCTAGAGGTACTTTAAGGGAAATTGTAACATCATTTTTGTCTGCTATGGACTTTTTAGTTTTGATGCGGGGAATGTTTTCCTTCCCACAATACTTCATTCTCATGTTCTTTACTTGGAACCGTTTCCATCTGACCTTGGTGTCAGCTTGTAAGTTTGTGAATATTTGGGATGGTTTGCTTTTAAGATGTGTGTCACGGAACCAAAATATACAACAAAAGCGCAAGGAACAATATGGGTGTCATCAGTGAGGTCATTATACAGCACTTTTGTGGTTTTCTTTGTTGGTGTATTGTGAAGACGGGCCTAATTCCACTGCAGCCATGTCAGGCTGGATTGGGCTTTGCTGCTGTGCTGTGCATGAGGAGCTGCCCCTTCCATCTCTTTTCATTCCTCCGTTAAAGTCTGGGTATTTGAAACCAAAGGCTGGTGTTGAAGATGTGTGTCAAAGAGGGCTGAAGACGTGACCAAGATTTGGAGAGGTGGGGTGTCATCAGTGAGGTCAGCCTGTAAACTCATGGTTTTGTGTTTGAGGGTGTGTTATTTAGAGGGATCCCAAAGTATCCGGGATCATTCAGGCTGGTCTGTGCTTTGCATGTGTGCCAGGTGTGTGTGCCTGGACTTTTCCATTCCTTGTCAGCAGTGGGAAAGTTTCCCTTCAGCGAGTTGGCAGATGATGGAGTGTCTGAGGCAGCACTTGGCTGTTCCACCAGTCAGAAGGACCTCGAGGGCGAGTGTTAAAGGAATCTCCCAAAATTCCAGCAAGGGAAGTGTGAAGTTCTGCATCTGGACATAAATGGCACTTGGCCCTATGTCATGCTGTGGGCTGAGAGTCTGTAAAGTGGCTTTTGTGAGCAGGACCCTGTGGAGCTGATCGAGAACAGAGTGAGCAGCAGCTTGCAGCGGAGAATTACTTCAGTGGGGCTCTACCTGTGTCCAAGACAGATTTCAGAAAATTGTTGCCATGGAATTATGAGAGGTGGCCCTTCCTTTCTTTAGAGCACTGATGAGTTCCTGTGTGGGATGGTGTGGACAGTTCTGGTCTCAAGATGTGAAGAAGTACAAGGGGAGAGTGGAGGAAGGCCAGTTGCGGGCCACTAGATCCTTAATGGCCTGGTGGATCCCTGCTACAAGAGAGACTGAGAGAGCTGGGACTCTGAGGAGACAAGGCTGGGCAGGGGTGTGTCACCAGTGTGTGGAAGCCCCAGCTGGTTTCAGCACTGCACACATGAAGGGAAAGGGGGCACGGGCACTGCAAAAATATGTGTAATTCCATGGTTAATGGAAGGAGGAATTTTTCAGTGTGTGTGGATGGTCCCAGGGTGTGAGAGACAATGGGGTCCCTTTTTTTGGAGGTGCAAAACTGAACTGGTCATAATCCTGGAATCCTGTTGCTACTGGGCCTGCTTGAGCAGAGGGGGTGGAAGCACTTGCTCTCCAGTGTTCATGCCCAAGTGGATGTTCTTGTTCCAGTGTTCACAGGGAGGACTCAAGAGTGCTGCTGGGAAGAGAATTTTTCAAGTCTGTTGGCATAGAGTGACTTTGACTAAGCAGTGCCCAGGAGAGAATTGTTGTGTCCAAGACTTTGGTAGATGAGGTGATGGCCTTGTGTCATGTTCTAGAAGGTTCCCCCTCTCCCCTGTTTCCCATATCAGCATTGGTTGTTACTGATGGGAACGTATTTGCTAAGAAGTGTTCTTTGCTCCTGTTCCATCCAAAATAATGGTTAAGCGCTGGCATTGCGCAGGGTGAGGATGTGAGATCCTTGGAATTCAAAACAAAGAGGAAGCAACGGAGGTTGTGATGCAAGAAAATTTTATTGCAGTGAAAGAATGCTAAGAAGGAAGAATCTGAAGGAATGAGATGTGAGGTAAATGTAAAGAGGCCATCAGCCGAGGTGCTTTGGTTGCAGCTGGGGATGACGGGTGTCCCCTTTCATCACATTCTCTCCATCCCTGTCCCATTTCCACAATTCTAAACCTGTGTATATGTCACGCCTTTCCTGCTGGAGATGGGAAACCAATCACTGTTGGGGCGATTTGGGGATTCCTGTTAAGATCTGCA